>NC_072892.1:80978336-81281366 GCF_027943255.1 Anastrepha obliqua
TATTTGTTGCTACTTAACGGGACGATAAAAATTAAGGTGAATTTGGTTGTAAAATGAAAATCTTTATTTATTCTTCTAAATCAATTTCATCCTCTTCAAAATAATCCCCTCTCGATGAAATACACTTATGCCAACGATTTTTCCAATCCCCGAAACATGCCAAATAGTCCATTTCCGGTATAGCCATCAGCACCTTCTTCGATTCAGCTTTTATCTCCTCAATCGACTTGAAACGCGTTCCCCGGAGTGGTCTCTTGAGTTTTGGGAATAGCCAGAAGTCACGCGGAGGCAAATCAGGCGAATACGGTGGTTGCGGAACGATATGCGTGGAATTTTTGGCGAAATGGTCACGAAGAACGAGTGCAGTGTGAGACGGTGCATTATCGTGATGCAAAAACCAAGAGTTGTTGGCCCATAATTCTGGTCTGTTTAGACGAATTGCTTCACGTAAACGACGCATAACGCTCAAATAATATTTCTTACTAACAGTTTGGCCAGGTGGAAGGAATTCATAGTGCACCGCACCACAAAAATCGAAAAAAACTGTCATCATGACCTTTATTTTTGAACGACTTTGACGTGCTCTTTTCGGTCTGGCCTCGCCTTTAGCACGATATTCACTTGATTGGTCGGTTGTTTCAGGGTCGTAAGCATAAATCCAAGTCTCATCTCCCGTAATGATGCATTTGAGCTTGTCCTGATAGTCTGAAAGCATTGTTTCACACACATCAACGCGACGACTTTTTTCCAAGAAATTGAGAGTTTTCGTAGGCCCAAATGGTCTTTCAAAATGGTTTTCACAGATCTTTCTGATATTCCGATCATATCAGTAAGGTCTTTAACAGTCAACCGACGATTTTTGAGCACTAACTCCTTTACTTTATTGACGTGTTGGTCATCTGTTGACGTCGATGGTCGTCCGGAGCGCTCCAAGTCATCAACACGTTCTTGGCCCTCTTTGAAGTCTTTGTACCACTTATAAACATTTTTCTGCGACATGGTCGAATCACCAAATGCCTTCTGCAACATGCTAAACGTTTCCGCAGCCGAAATTTCATTCCGCAAACAAAATTTGATGGCACTTCTCTGCTCAATCAAATCAGACATTGTAAAAATCGAGAAATGCACTCTTGGTCGTTTGATAAACACAAGCGTAAATATATTACTGATAATGACATTCACATGAAAGTTGGCCCAGATGTTATTAACAGTGCTGCCAACTCATGAAAAAAATAAGTAGAGCGAAATTTTAATCCCGCGAAGTTTGGCATATAAATTCACCTTACTTTTTGCCCACAGTAGTTTATATTATATTTTTATATTCATATATGTATGTAAATATCTTGAAAATTGGTCAAGATCGTGTTTTGTTACTTGTTTGTTGGCCAAACGCGAAACCTCAGTAAAACGTCAAAAATCATTATTCACTGCAATATCCTCATCCGACTTACGACTGCTTAAGACAAGAAGAATTTCAGCCCTAGTAAACTCTTTAATCTCTCGGACCGCTTTTGGATAAGCCACAGGGTCCCTGAAGTAAATACATTTGAATTTAGAGCAGAAAGCTGCTTCGCAGAATGGTTTCTTCAGATTCGACGAATGAATGTCGCAAACCACAGCAGCACAATTCATGTATAGATGCATCCAAAATGAAAATTCGTAAAGAGGTAGAAAAGCAAATAAATAATCTAACAGCATTCTCGATACTCATCTGAGTACTTGCATGAAGGATTCGAGAACAAAAATTACGCAGTGCTTGAAGTATCGAGTATTTACTCATAGTTACTCGTATCGGAACCACTCTACCAAAGTTATTAATGTGATTCTTATTTCATTGAAAATATACTGCACTTCGGAATAAGATATTTTGTGCAAATACAGGGTGGCTGATGAAAGCCGCTACCAAAAAAAAATTGAATAACTTTTTTTCTTTTTAAGTTATCTGTTCCATTTTTATTTTAATTTGCATATTGATCTTTAAAATTTATTAAAATGGATAACTGGGACACGCAAACAAGAATTTGGATAGTCCGCCGCTATCACGCACTGGAGTCCGTAGTTTTGGTACAGAGAGAGTACAGGCGGATATTTGGCGGCGATCCCTCGAGCAGGTGGACCATAATGAGACTTTTGAATAATTTTGCTGAGCAAGGAACAGTCGCAAGAAGGCCTTATCATCGAAACCCACCAGTTCGGACGGAGGAAACGATCGCTGCTGTAGCTGCAGCTATACAAAGCAATCCAAGGGTTTCAACAAGAAGCTTATCTGCTCAACTTGGTGTCAGCCGACAGTCTTTGCAAACAATAATGCACAAAGATTTAGACTTATTTCCCTACAAAATTCAAATGGTTAACAAACTGAATGCAGCAGACTTGCCGATTCGCTTGGAATTTTGCCAGAAGATCCTGCAAATGGTGGAAGAAGACCAAAACATGTTAAACTGCCTTTTCATGTCTGATGAGGCCCATTTCGATTTAAACGGCAATGTGAACAAACAAAATTGTCGAATATGGAGTACTTCTAACCCACAGATACCCCACGAGACGGAATTGCATCCTCTTCGCGTGACAGTGTGGTGTGCGGTTTCTTCACGCTGTATTGTCGGGCCTTATTTTTTTGAAGAAAATGGTCACACCGTTACGGTTACTGGAGACCGTTATTTGAAAATGCTGAAAGAATTTTTCTATCCAGAACTACGCCGAAAGAGAATTCCTTTCAACTCTGTGTGGTTTCAACAAGATGGGGCAACGTCTCACATAGTCCAGACTGTTGTGACAGAGTTGCGACGAAAATTTCCCAATAAACTGATTTCAAGAAACTCCGAATTTCGTTGGCCCCCCCACCTGACTTTTTCTTGTGGGGTTTATGTAAACAAGAAGTTTATAAAACAAAGCCAACAAATTTGGATGAACTAAAACAATCCATTCGGGCAACAATTGCGGCTATTCCTGTCGCAACTCTCAAAGCAGCAATGAACAACTTTTTACTAAGATGCCGCACTTGTGTCAACGAGCATGGGGGGCATTTAAATTCAATTATTTTTAAAACTAGTTAAGCTACATTTAATAAAATTTAATGACCTTCAACTTGAAAAAAAAAATAAATGAATTTCATACACTAAAAAAAAAGTTATTTGAGTTTCTTAATGTAGCAAAATTCATCAGCCACCCTGTATAATACTTGCAACTTTACAGGCGGAAGAAATGAAAGCTATTATAAGCATATTCCACGCATACATGTATGGAACTTCTTTGCGACTTAAACTCGTGACTTTTTGTTAATTGATCTAGTGTACTATGCACTGAGTTAGGGAAGTGGCATCTCAGAACATTTTAAAGCAAAAAAGTTATCGTTTCAGATATACAGTGGATACATATGTATATACTTATACAGTATCTTATTATCCAGCAGCCAGCTGTAGCAATATATACAGGGTGGTCCATAAAAGGGCCTTTTTTAATTACATGTTATTTTGACAGTGGCAGAACCCGCTGAAAGTTTTGGCAGAAAGGCATATCGACGCGGAACGAAATAAATCGCTTTGTGCTTGAACAACGTTAGGATGTATTCCAAACCTCTAATGTAGCTCAAATTTTGCAATTATTGAAAATAAATCAAAACCATACTTTCTGTCGAAGCGCATTTTCATCTCGACCGTCATGTGAAGAAGCAAACTTCCATATTTGGGGAACAAAGTACCCATCGAGAAGCCAATTAATCAGAGAGTGATAGTTTGGTGTGGATTTCGGTCAAGGACTAGCCCTTGGAAATTGAAGACATTTGAATGAATGAAGATTTGGACCATCTTTGGTTTAAGTAGGATAGCGTGCCATGCCACAACCGATCATTTGAACGCCAATTTCGGTATTCGTGTTATCAGCCCTCTCGGCGAGGTCAATTGGCCACCCCAGAGATGGGAATTGATGCCGTTAGACCTTTGTTTGTGGGGTGCTGTGAAGGACCGATATTATGAGAACAATACATCAACGATTGAGGCCTTTAAAGTGAAGGTCGAGCAAGCCGTTCATGAGATAGAGCTAGAAACCGTCAACAAGTTCTTGGAAAGCTGGGTTTACCTAATGTACTGCTGTGAAACCATTTGAAGCAGCAACATGATTGAAATTGTGTTCCACAAACATACCGAAAGAAAATTGTTTTTAAATTTCTAAAAATCTATCATCATATGAACCACCCTTCAGATATATTTACTATTTAACATTTACTTTGTGTAATTACTGTAGTTCCAATGGCTAATGCCGGCGTTTACTTACATTCCTTCACTAACTCGCCGCACTTTGTTTTCTTTTCACTGGTGGAAAGTGCACGTTTTGAATGGCAATAACAGCGCCATCTGTCTTGCCACTTTGCAATGTTAAATAGATGATATTTTGTCAAACACGTTTGCTACGTGACTGAAAAATAAAAATTAGTATGCTTCAAACTCAAAGCCAGGAAAATATTCACAACTACTGGAAAATACGCAAGTACATATGTTTGCGTTGAGTTATACACACATGTATGCGCGTAACTGTATGTTTATTCAAGTACATTTCAGTACACACATACATACATACATATGTACGTATAAATGAATGCCACATAAAAATTTGGGCGATAAGAGCATCGAGAAGCGGAAGGAGTTGAAGAAGTCTCTCGTTGAAGATGCAGGCAAGGAAGTGGTGGATATGTTGGTCTTCCTGCTATAAATGGTGTCGAAAATTTACACCCACACGCAACATTATTGATTGAAGAAAATTGAGCGTGGGTGCTAGTAGTAGTTAGAGCACGAGGTAAGCTGGCGTTGGCGGTGAGCACACCTGTGAATAATACGCGTCGATGCGTACGTGCATGTCTTGTACACTTCCCGCGATTCCGTTCCTTGAGCTAGATATCAAGAAGGTATGCGGAAATGGGTGTGATACAACGGTTATGCTATACACAAAAGCAGCATTTCGAATGCATGGCTTTAATTTTGTGAGAAATTTTTTGCTGTCAAAATAGTCGTAAATGAGTTTGACGGCTGTCTGAAGGTTGACATGGGAGTACATGGTATCTACATAAAACAACAACGAATACCAATGTGTAAGTTTTCTTACGGTTTGTATTCAAGCCTTACTTGTATGTATGCACATGAGTATGTAGATAAGCGCGCTTTCGGCTCTTTCGAGAAGAAGTTTTATATTTTGATCATCACAGAAAACTTATTCCTATTTTGTTTTAGACCAATCGTAAAACCATATGTCAGTTAGATAAATTTGAAGTAACGAATGATTAACACACACCCATCTGTATTATCATAATATGGCGACTGTCGAATTTGATAAGTACGGCTCGGCTTGGGTTCTACGTTCCTTGCTGGCATATGAAAGGCAAACGTTTTTCCCGCAGCTAATGAGAGGCGGCCGCCGTAGCCGAATGCGTTTGTGCGTGACTACCATTTGGAATTCACAGAGAGAACGTCGGTTCGAATCTCGGTGAAACACAAAATTAAGAAAAACATTTTTCTAATAGCGGTCGCCCCTCGGCAGGCAATGGCAAACCTCCGAGTGTATTTCTGCCATGAAAAAGCTCCTCATAAAAAATATCTGCCGTTCGGAGTCAGCTTGAAACTGTACCCGACTAGAATTACAGTGACGCATGCTGAAGAATCAGTTAGGCCCGAATTAGGCAGGCCTTACTGAGGCAGGCCTCACTGTTATCTTACCAGGCCCACGTTAGGCAAGGCAAGGATTTTCATGCCAGAACAATAAAAAATTTGGTTGTGGTCACGAAAATCTGTGACAGTGTCTCACTTAGGCATAAATTGGAATCCCTAACTGATTTGTATAAGGGCATCCGGGGTATTACCGGTGTTCGGTTTTTCGAACCTGCGCCTAATGAGGCAGATGTGTGGTGATACTTTTCGGGACTTGGGCCTAGTTTGGCTGCCTTATGAGGCGCAAATTTGGAATGCGGTCTACCTTATTTGCGCCTAGTCACCGCCTTACCAAAATTTGTAGTCGGGTAGGTCCCTCCATTTGTAGAACAACATCAAGACGCACACCACAAATAGGAGGAGGAGCTCGGCCAAACACCCAAAAAGGGTGTACGCGCCAATTATATACTACTGTGGGCAACAAGTAAGGTGAATTTATTTGTCAAACTTCGCAGGATTAAAATTTCGATCTAGTTATTTTTTTCATGACTTGGCACCACTGTTAATAACATCAGGGCCAACTTTCATGTGAATGTCATTATCAGTAATATATTTACGCTTGAGTTTACCAAACGATTTTTACAATGTCTGTTTTGATTGAGCAGTCGGTTGACTGTTAAAGACCTTACTTATATGATCGGAATATCAGAAGGATCTGTGAAAACCATTTTGAAAGACCATTTGGGCCTACGAAAAGTAAAATCGCGTTTGATACCGAAAACTCTCAATTTCTTGGAAAAAAGTCGTCGCGTTGATATGTGTGAAAAAATGCTTTCAGACTATCAGGACAAGCTCAAATGCATCATTACGGGAGATGAGACTTGGATATATGCTTACGACCCTGAAACAACCGACGAATCAAGCAAATATCGCGCTAAAGGCGAGGCCAGACCGAAAAGAGCTCGTCAAAGTCGTTCAAAAATAAAGGTTATGATAACAGTTTTTTTCGATTTTCGTGGTGTGGTGCACTATGAATTCCTTCCACCTGGCCAAACTGTTAATAAGGAATATTATTTGAGCGTTATGCGTCGTTTACGTGAAGCAATTCGTCTAAAAAGACCAGAATTATGGGCCAACAACTCTTGGTTTTTGCATCACGATAATGCACCGTCTCACACTGCACTCGTTCTTCGTGACCATTTCGCCAAAAATTCCACGCATATCGTTCCGCAACCACCGTATTCGCCTGATTTGGCTCCGTGTGAGGAGAAATACACTCATAGGTTTGCCATTATCTGCTGAGCAGCGATCGTCATCAGAAAAAACTTTTTCTATCAATTGATGTGTTATGCTCGGCGATTCGAACCTGTGCATTCAGCTACGGCGGCCGTAATTAGGCACTATAATTTATTTTCAGTCGGTGAGATGAATGTTATGCACATACTAATGTACATAGTTTCGCCCAACCCATCAACCCCATTCAAACATTTTTACAGGTCTGACATTTGATTGGCGGTCTTTCTTCTTGATTGGTGCGATAACCATTTAAACGATTTTGGCCGAGTTTAATAAAGGGCACCAGTCGTTACTTCCTCATGTAAACCGGTGTCTAGTAAAGCCAAGTCTTGCTGCAGTAAATCTTTCCAGCACATCCCGCAAACAATACTTTCAGTGGTGAAGCATTTATATCCGACAAGACCGAGAGCCAGTGGAGTCGCTGGATATTTATTCGCTGTGCCTTGTTGCGTCGCCGTAAAGGTCATGAAGCCCAATGTTCCATCGTTCGCGGTATTCTTTGTCACCAACTCGTAATGGTGCAAAAATCTTCCCTAGAATTGCTCGCTTCAACACTACGCAGTTGTATAACTTATTATTTATTGATTTTCGCTTAACTAACAATACAGTAAATATATATTAATATTTCGAAAATACTAAAGAAGAAACTAAAGTTTGCATGAAATAATTCAGGCTTCTATTCTGCTTTTCTCTTCTTGTGAGTCGCCATAGTGCACATATGCAAATACTTATTCACATGCATGCTTATGTATCTATATATATGTATGTATGTACTATATATAACTGTACCCATGTTGTGCGTCTAAGCAGGAGGTTTTTTATTTTGTTTTGTGTATTTTGTTGACAGAGTAAAAAAGACATAATCGCATGCAAAGTGACAGGGTCACGAAGCGCTGTCAGAGAACGAATGTCTTCACAGGGTTCAAAGTTCAGTAAGAAGAATGATTGAAACAGAAAGGTCAGAATAATAAATGAATATAATTCTTAAAATGTCTTATTCTTCCCTTATGTGGCACAGTTAGTTCGGGAACGGTCCAGCGCGAATGATGGCATATTTTCGGTTAGCTAGGTACCTCATACCAGCTTCATACAAATGACTTTATTTGTATACATAACATATCTTGAGTGAAAAGATATCAAACTTCTTTCGAATTTTTGTCTATTTCTAGGGCGTTCCATCCGTTTACTTTTGAATTTCAGATTTTGTCGCTATTTGGTAATTTTTCATTTGTATTGTACTTTAACGAATAAAATTATGAAAACTACGAGTAACGGTAAACGATTGTTGTAAGTTAAGCCTTTTAATTTAAATATTTTATTTATTTTTAATTCATTCCCTACAATCTTTGTTACCAAACATTTTTTTTTAGTGCCAATAGATTTGGAGTTAATTATCCCTGTAAAAAAACGACTCAAAACTTAATTTGCAATAACTCGTGATTCAATTATAAAAGGTTATGTAAAGTTTGACAACTGATTTCGGATGCTACGTAATTCATTGACGCAATTTGGAATTAAGGGAGGAGTGAGCAAAAATTAATCTCCTTTCTGAAAAGATAGTAAAAAATTGGAAAAAGGTCGATATAAGCCATATAATAATTTTATGTTATTTTATGAATGATATTTAATTATTTACACTTTTAACAATGTGTGTGATTGGAATCTATTCGAGTATGTGCCTAACATATGTAGATGGGCACTTTGCAGTAACAGTAAAAATGCAGTAAATACAATTTTTTACTGATATTGCAATGCAGTTTGCATTACCAGTAAAGAGTAAAAATATTTTTTTGTTGATTACTGAAAAAATTGCAATAAAAATTTTGTTTCACTGATTACTGAAATGACAGTAAAAATATTGATAATATAACTAATTCGATTTCCACTATAAGAAAAATATTTATTGTTTATTGGTAGTGAAAATGTAATGTGCTCTCATCAGGGAAATTAAAACATTTATTTACTCAATAAATATTTTTAGTTTTGGTTTATCTTATTTTCCTAAGATTTGGGAAGTACCTCCAGATTTGGACTGACGCTTGGGATGCTGCTATAGTCACTATTTATGTCGTTGACATTAAATTGTGATTTATAAAAGCCCTTTTAGAAACAGCAACGACGCTAAGAGAAGATGAAGTCAAAGAAATATTCAACACTTACATATGGAGTGAAGTATGGGAAGATGACCGATGCCGCAACTCGTGTTCTGCCTCATACACCTCAAAAAACATTCTTTAAATTCCAGGGATGAAAGTATTGAATGTTAATTAAGTATAATAAATTATTCGTTTTTCTTTAAATATTTATTTTATTTACATATTTACTTAAATATATTATATATTAACATATAGGGGAACCCCGACTTGGGAAATTTACTTCAGGAAACTCTTTTGTGCCTGACCAACAAGTTGTTTAAACACAAGTAAACAGCAGGCTATTAAAAACGTTTTAGCGGCCGCCCTAGCCGAATGAGTTGGTGCGTGACTACCATTTGGAATTCGGAGAGAACGAAGGTTAGAATCTCGGTGAAACACCAAAATGAAGATAATGTTTTTTCTAATAGTGATCGCCCCTCGGCAGGCAATGTCAAACTTCCGAGTATATTTTTGCCATGAAAAACTTCTCATAAAAAATATCTGCCGTTCAGATGCACACCACAAATAGGAGAAGAAGCTCGGCCAAACACCCAAAATGGGTATAAGCCCCAATTATATATATACAGTGGTCACACAATTTATTCGTACACCCTGCATAGTACGTAAAACACTTTAGCTTTGCGGAAAATATTTGCTGTGACAATATATGTAAATTTTTTTTTTGGGTCAGTGTAAGAATGTTAAATTTCTGATGAGGGATTCCAAGGAAAGCAGGCAGATGTAGCAAAATGCTGCAAAACATTTACTCGTACAATTTCAGTTCATGCTATTGTTGCTTCAAAGTAACAGTAAAAATCGTTTGTGCTTTTACTAATATTGCTGAAAACGAAATACTATAGTTTTGTTTTTAGTTTTTCTCGCTGATTCAGTTTCAGTTGCGTGTAATATTTCGAATGAAAGTGGCAAAATGGGACTGAGAATTGTTATTAAATTGTGCATGGAAAACAAGTCTCTGCGCGAAATCGACAAAAAATTGGCAAATCGCATTATACAGTGCAAAGTGTTATTGGTAATTACGTTAATACTGGTAAATTAAAAGCTAATCACCACCAAGCAGGAAGGCGAAAATTATTGACTTCACGTGCGGAAAGCAACATATGTATGTATTTAGTAGCATCAGTCGGGCAAAATCCCAAAATAACCTCCACGATATTATGCTAAAATATTCTAGAGTCTTTGCATAAAAAAGTAAGCCCACAAACAGTGCGTAATTATCTGCAAAACGCTGGTCATCATAGCAGAGTGGCACGCCGCCAGCACTACATTTCAGAAAGAATTCTATATAAATGAGCCAGCTTCTTTTTGGGAAAACGTCATATTCAGTGACAAGTCGAAATTTAATGTTTCCGGATCAGATAGGCCTCCAAAAGTTTGGTGAAAAGAAAATATAGAACATAATGTATAAAATCGTATTCCTATCGTTAAGCACGGAGGAAGAAATGCAATGGTTTGGGGGTGCATAGTTGCATCTGGAATAGGAAAAATGGTTTTTATTGATAATAAAATGCATACACATCTGTATTTAAACATTTTGAAGATTAATTTGCATGATAGTGCCTTTAAACTTAATCTAATCTATTCTATTCATTCACCTTTGCATTTATTTATTGCTCTAAAAATTATAAAAGCATTTTATGCAGATATGTCTAGCATATTGCAAAAAAATAAATGTCAACGATTTGCTCTACGGTTGCAAGTCTATATCCTGAATATTTGATTTAATATCATACATCAATCGATACTTAATTCGGGCACATATCCAATGATTATAGATTTATTAAAAGAAACGTTTCACATTGCAAAAATTTCGTCTTCTTCGTATTTTCTTTCGAATTTTTATATACATTTGGATCATAAAAGGAAGTAAAAAAGTGCCCTCAGATTATATTAAGGTTGTAACAAACGCAATTTTGACTGACGAATACAAGATGAGTGTTGAAAGTTCAAAGCCGTAGGGATTTGGAGCCGCTCGTATGTGATCAAACAACTTTACACTTCAATTTTAGGTAAACTTGTCTAATCACCGTGTGGAGCCATACAACTCTGTACTATCTGTAAAGCATGTGGATTATAGCGAGTAAACGTCTCACTAGAATGATACAAATTAAGAGGGAAGAAGCATGGTATTACGAAATTGTTCCTAAGGGCCGTTAACTTAATCGAATAATGGCTTGGAATGACAGTTTCGTTCTCAAAAGGATTGATTATGTGAATATTTTATTAAATATTATTTATTACTTTCACTGCTATCAGCGGTCAGTGTTTGTTTTGGTTTGTAGATAACCAGTAGCTATTTTTCCGAAAACTTTATCAGAAGTTAACATTAAGAAATCACTTTTTGATCCATTTTCCGATTATGTTCTGATTAAACCCTTGATCAGACTTTGAACAAACGGCCCAAAGACTGTAGAATAATCTTCTCTGTTGTTGTTGAGTAGTGCGTAGATCTGCAAAACTCTTTCAAACATATACATATACGTACACATATATTCGAGTGAGTATATGTGTTGAGTGTGTGAATATCTATGTGATGGAATCATACTCACATAAATGCAAACATTTATTTCATATATTAAAGCTGATGAAAGCAGTGTGAATATAAAAATGTATTTCAAACAGAAAATATGACATTCCAACGCCAAAGCGGCTCGATCAGACGGCTTATACTCGTAAATACTCATAAAAATTTATGTTGATACCAAACTATCTCCATAAAAGTAAGTAGACAAATAATCATGATTCAATAATAAATAATAACAATTGAATCATGACAAGTAATGATGTGTGTTCTCTGCTTTCAAGTCCCGTCTTTGGTTAAACAATTTTGCCTGTCAAATTCGCTTTTGATACATTTTTTATTTCAATTTTTTAAAGTTTATTATTATTAGTTAACAAAAACAACAATATTCATTGGTCTATCACATTCCGGATATGCTTAAACAAACTATTTAAAATTATTTCGTATTATGCTTGAACGATCGAAGAAGGTAAATAGGAAGCACTTGGAGAGCTAATAGTACGTGGCGCCTGGAAAGTGGCCTGCGACGCAAAATTGTGGACTGGTGCAGAACCACCATCGTGCGATTGAGAATTTCCACCCAATTGGTCGTATTGAGACTGGATTGCGCGATGAGCGTTGATCGCATCCTCTGCCGTTCGATACTTGACGAAATGCACCTCTGGCGTATGGCTCTGGACATCATGCTGAGCCTGCAGTTTGTTGGCTAAATCACTCAAATCAGCTTGTTTTTGTAAAACGTAAATGGCGGTTTTCTGTTCGGCAGCTTGTCTAGCAATGTTGAGCGCAGCGTTCTCCAAACCATTAGTCTCTGGGCCCTTGATGAGGACGACTCGCAGATTCTTTTTCAATGATTTGGCAATTTGCTCGCTGCCAGCCGGTTCATTGAAATCTTCTTCGTTAGCGGTGTAGGTGTAAAAAACCTTGTCGAATTCAGTAGCGGGTGCAGAGTAAGAAGGTGAGTCCGAAGTTGCGGCTCCATTGTCACCTGCCAAATCATTTCGTCCGCCAGGGCCACCTAGTCCACGACTACTATCGGCGTTTGAGTGTTCTTTTGGATAATAATTGTAGCCCTGTATATCCGCACAGGCAACGGCAATTAAACACAGGACGATAAAACCACGCATATTTATTAAATATTACTAATCGTATTTTATGGCGCTAAAACAAAAAAAATGCGATACGACTCAGAAATGGTTGAGTTTGGAATGATTTCCTTTCCACTATGCACTAACTTTTATACGGAATGAAGATACCTATTTTTTAATTGGCGAAAAAGTATATAAAATGCATTCAATATTGCAATTTATGGTTTTATTTTTTATGAAATGCATAATTGTATAAACAATATTTACCCAATTGCTTGGAATAATATTGGACTTTTGCATTGAAACAATACTCCTCTTGGTAATATTTGGATAACGAATTGTATTCATATGCAGATTATTGGAGCGCCACTCGTTACTCGGCCGTTTTGCGAATTAATTATTAATATTATTTTATCATTCTGCATTATTGTTGTCTACAGTTTAATTTTTTATGATCATCAGTGTCCAATTAATCACTTTTGTTAACAATAAGGTGTGAATTAGCAAAAAATGTCGCGTCAAAAATCTAAAGATTTCTTTTAACTAATTCTTCTTCTAATTTAAAATTTTGAATTTAAGAGAGAGCTATCAATGCAGCTAAATGAGGATGCACTACATACACAAAAAATATTAAAATATTATGTGTTATTCCTCAAA
This sequence comes from Anastrepha obliqua, assembly GCF_027943255.1. Lineage (NCBI taxonomy): Eukaryota > Metazoa > Arthropoda > Insecta > Diptera > Tephritidae > Anastrepha > Anastrepha obliqua. The sequence continues at coordinate 80,991,688 of NC_072892.1, forward strand.
TGTTTTTAATGCAATGCTTCATTTACAATATTTTTCGATACTTTCGAAAGTTACAGAGATTATTGCATTACCGCAACCGAGTAAAGACCATATAATCATATAGACCAATAAACTTTCTACGGACAGTATCAATGAAAAGTTAGTGCATGACTGACTAAGCTAAATTCTGTGGCAAAAACGTACCCTATGACCAGAAGTACCTGAAATGTTTAAACAAAACAAAACAGAGTTAAATTCCAAGCAAATTTATTTTATCTCCTTCATAATATGAAAGTACAGCGTAGTGTGCCTTAAATTGTTGAACACGAATTGTGCGCGTAATGCTCCTACTGCCCGCGCATTGAAAGAATTCAATGAGATCTCGACTCCTATCCCGCTAAACTTTTCGGTGTGAAAGAATTAATTTTATGAATTTCTAAACTCGTTTTTTTAATTATTTATTTAACTATCTGCAGTAATTTAAGCTCATATTAGCTCTAAGTGGCTCATAAAAACGATAATTATATTTTAGACTTGAACTACGAAAGTAGGGGTAGACACTTAGAAGGCAAAAAAAATGATTGCAAAGCTGATATTTCCGGAATGTTGGAAGTTATAAAGGCTCTTCAGAAACCACGCCTTAACAATCCACCAAGTTCCCTTAAAGAAATCATTATACTTTCCCAAAGACTGCTCATGCGGCATTACACTAAGCCCATCTCCATATGCTGGCATTTCAAGCTTTCGTAAAACATACAAAATATAACGAGACAGCATACAATAAGATATCCAACAATGTACTGAACTAAACTAAGCATACATGCCAAATTTAGTAACTTGTTGCCAGAATGTAAATTTCACTTGGTCTTAGGTCGTGGGTGCTGATTTGACTAAATTCGCCATCTCCCAAACGCTTAGCTTTTTTAAGTTGATGTAGTCCCGTAAATCTTTCAGCAAATTGGATGTACTAATAATATTGTGAAAGTTTGTCTTTTCAACATTACATCCGTGTTACAAGTGGAAAATGATATTATATAAGCAAAACAGACAAAGTGCATGGAGAGACGTAAGGAATACAAAATCGCATAGGCATATCAGATCTAGTAAACATACCGCGACACTTTTATGGATATCATTTTGTTAAAATTTACAGTTGACAAAACAATTCTGTTCACTTTATTGCCAACTTCAGATTTAATTAAATATACAAAATGCAACACATAGCAAGGACTTATAGTATACACATACACATGTATGAATTTTCAAATACAGTAGTGTGCATAACTAAATGCACTCCAGCTACCAGCCATAAATGTGGTTAACCGCTGGGTTGCGTTCATTTGCGAAGCGGTAGGAAAACTGGCTAATTTTGTTTTAGCCGCTTGCAAATATTAACCATTTTTATTATACACGTATGATTACACACGTATGAACTGTGGCTGGACTAATCTAATTTCCCTTCCTTTGGCTTGTGTTATGATGAAGATATAAAAAATTTTACCTTCTGAAGCGGTTAGTGCAAGATATTTGTTAAGTAAATCGTAAAATCCATTTTTTTTTTATTTTTTGTCTCTCAATAATAAATTTAAAAAATACATAACACGTGACTATTTCCATAGGTTTATATATAAAATATTATTTTAAATAATTCACGTAATTCTATTATTGCAAAAAATCTCTCAAACAAACAGTAAAATGAAAGTCCACTTAAATCTTTTCCATACATATACAGTGAGTCAAAAAAGTTTTGGCATACTCGAAAAATCACAGTTCTCAGTGCTTTAACTTTTCTTCTAATGAAAGTATACAAAAATAGAAGACGGTATTTTCTAAATGTATTTATTTATTACGCATCTGAATAAAAAAAAATTAATTTCGACTTAGGTTTCCAAGCTCAACCTTGAAAGGTAAAATAAAGCACAAATTCCCATCAAAAAAGTATTAGCACATTCTTTATGTTAGCTTATGTTTTTGGCGTTGTAACGGTAAACTCCCGTTATTTTCACTCTTGCTTTTTTACTTATTCGTACGTTTTAGGAATTGCTTACGGTCGCAATCACATTTGATCGCGATTCAACGGATGTAGACCAAAATGGGACGTGGTGATGAAATTTCCCTAGAACTAAGTCAATTAATGATAAAACTGTAGTTTGGAAAAAAAATCCTATCACGAAATTGGCAAACTTGTCGATAAATCATGGTCCAGCGTTCGAAACATCGTTATGCATGTCGCCCAAAAAAATTAACCAAACGACAGGAGCAAATTGTGGTGTCCATGGTTGCACAAAATCCAAAAACTTCGGCTGTCAAACTGTGCGAGATCCTGCAAAATTCATTTGAAATCAATTTCAACCCCCAAACTGTTCGGAATACCCTATATAAGGCTGGGTGTCATGCCCAGGTTCCTAGACGCAAACCCTTCATTTCGAAGGTAAATAAGAAAAAGAGGCTAAAATTTGCTAAACATTATTTCAATAAGCCCAACGCTTTTTGGAACACCACCATATTTAGTGATGAATCAAAATTTAATTTATTTGGGCCAGATGAAGCACAAACGATTTGGCGAAAGCCAAACAAAGAGCTTCAAAAGAACAATCTGCTCAAAACAGTTAAACACGGTGGAGGAAATGTGATGGTTTGTGGGTGTTTCGCGGCATCTGGTGTCGGAAAGCTCGTGTTCATAGATGAGACAATGGAAAAGCATGTGTATCGCGACATTCTTCAAGAAAATTTAAGTCCAAGTGTCGAAAAACTGGGCCTTAATGGAACAACTTGGCAATTTCAACAAGATAATGACCCAAAACATTAGTCTTGTCTTGTGCAGGAGTGGTTGATATACCATTGCAAATAGCTTAAAACACCCCATCGATCGCCGGACTTAAATCCTTCAAAGACTTAATCGGTCAAAGGCTTCTCTAAAAGAGGCAATAATTGCTGAATGGAATAAAATAACACCTTCCGAAACTTCAAATCTGGTAAATAGTATGAAGAGACATTTGCAGGCAGTTATACAGTCTAAAGAAGGACGCACAAAGTATTAGCGCGTTACAGCTGCAATGGAGCAAGCTGATTACGCTACCTGTGCCAATACTTTTTTGATGTAAATTTGTGCCTTATATTACCTTTCAAGGTTGAGCTTGTAAACCTAAGTCGAAATTAATTTTTTTTGTTCAGATACGTAATAAATAAATACATTTAGAAAATACCCCTTTTTTTTATATATTCATTAGCAGAAAAGTTAAAGCACTGAGAACTTTGATTTTTCGAGTGTGCCAATACTTTTTTGACTCACTGTATACATATTAAAGCAATCATACAAAAAATCTAAAACATAAAAACAAAAACCAATTTATTTTGCTGCAAGTCCATAGAATCACAAGCGTAATAGAGGAAGCAATCGTAAAGAGGAAAGTATGTCCTTCGATATTCCTTGATGCTCTCCAGGCCTTCGATAAGGTGTGAAATGACGGACTACTTCATAAGCTTAATATCTTGTTGCAAAAGGAATTTTCGGTCATTTTAACTTCATGTCTAAGAAATATATACTTCAGAATTAGGTGCCATGGCATATTGAAGCATAAACCAATAAATAGTTCACTGATATTCTGAAATCGTACATATCCAATAGGTACTTGAGAGTAAAGTAAAAACGGGCGTATTAGGGAATGAGGGAAACATCGGTCGGAGTACCACAAGACAGTATGATGAGTCCCCAGACCTGCCAGTACCGAAAACATGCAAGTAGCTACATTTGCTGACGATACTTACATATATCTTAGGTGTAGGTTTAACCGAAAGCGAATCTATAATGAAATTGCAGAAATCCATTCACGAAGTTGTTACATGGACTGAAAATTAGAATATACAATTGAATGAAGCTAAATCAGTGCATGTGGATTTCGCTAACAAGAAAATGTACTTATATATAAATCTGTGAGTTATAGTGCCAAACGTCATTAGGGCCAAGCATATAGGCATAGCTTTGGATGCAAATCTCATGTTGAAAGAGTACATCAAAAATGCAAAAGCTTCAATGGTTAATTGGTAGAAATTCTTAGGTAAGAAAATAGGTCTTCAATTATGGAGATGTACCGCAAAGACCAAAATTCATCTCAGCCTGAGAAGATAGCAAATTTGGATATTAATCACCTGTTGAAGTTCATTATCAGCAAGAAGCGGTAAGAATACAGTCATAACTACTCATCGTTCGAATATCGCCCTTACCTTTACCTATTCCTCTTTACTGCTTCCTCATCTTGCCTTTGATGGTTTCTCAACCGACGAATTCAAAACTCACGTCCAATTTAGCCTCTTATCTTTAGGAGCAACCATTTGTCCCAACCTGATCTATGATACGGAGACATGAAATTTTAGAAAAAATTCCACTAAAGGCTTTTCTGGTGAGCTGAGTGGCTTAGATTTTGTACAATACTGTGCATATACGTATCATACTTATAGGTATGCGGAGGAGTATATGTTATTTTACTCACACCTTTGCATACCATCATTTCACTAGCAAATTCTATTCAAAATCCTCAATCCCTGCACAGATGTTGCTTGTCTTCGCACCCACTCAACATGCCATCGACTGGCTTTTTATGCCTAGTCTTTTAGTTGAGGCTCAACACAGCCGTTATTGTCATTGCTCCCCCTCAGAGAAAGCAGCCAATGTCAAATGAAGCACATTGCCTCAAGGCATCTGTGCGAGTTTCTGTTGTTGCCATTTCTGTTGCCACTTTTATTTACCTTGGTGCGTGCCTATGTCTATTTGTACGTTTCTATGGTCTCGTATGTATGTATTTTATGTATCTTTTTTCTGTTTTTATTGTCGTGGCACGCAGAACAGTGGCAAAAATATTATTGTTGCTTTTATTTACTAAGAGAAATTATAGTACTTGTGTTTCCTTGTTGACAATAATTTCATCTCTATACCTGCTTTGCAATGGACTCGTGAAAAAAAATGTAGTTGAAAACAAGTAAGGAAGACTGAAGCCGGTCCGGACCGAACTTTATATACCCGCACACACTTTAGTAAAATATAATTTCGGCTGGCTCTTAATTTTTGGAATCAAACAAACTTACAGGTAATTAGAGTTACAGTTTGTTACTTCAGACGGACATGCGGAAATTTAGGCTTAACATATAAAAAGGTGGGTGTGGTTTTATTCGATCTCAATAACAATTAAGTCGGGTCTAAATGAGCTGATGTGCAATGCAGGTACCAAATTTGGGCGAGATTTATTAAGCCATTAAGGAGATGTGCGAATTTTAAATATTAAAAAATGGGTGGGGCACCCCGCATTTTTTTTTATTTTACCTGTGTCATTTATTTATTTGAGCTCATTATTTGTACCAAATTCGAGTAATTTTTCTGCGTTATAATAGAGATATCATGCTCTTTTGCTTTTTTGAAAACTACCGTTATATGACAGGTGGGCGTGGTTATTGACCACCTTCGCCCGTTTTCAATAACAACCGTCCTTAGATGAAGTGTACCAAGTTTCATTGGAATATATTAATTTTTTCTCTGTGGACAGGCGAACGGTCAGACGGGCAGGCCCTCTCATCATTCTGAGTATTTTGGTATACACATATATGTCTACATCAATCTCGAATCCATTTTGTTGTTATATACAGCTTTTATGTGAATGAAATCGTGATACCCATGGGCACAAGTGCGCTGGTATAAAAATACTAGCCGTGCCTAGGCAATCGCCTTAGTGTAAGCCGTGACGTGTTTGCTAGTCTTTTCTTTTTGTTTAAGTGAATTTACCTCATCCTTAAGAAAATTAAGTGCCTGCCGGAATTTTATATTCATTTCTCTTGCCGTCGTCAATACGCTGCGACGTCAACGTCGTTTTCATTGCCTCCACCGCCACGCCTCTCCAAATGAACTATAATAAGTTTGTTAGTAAGTTTGGATGTAAACATGTAAGATAGATGGTGGTGGGTGATGGCAGGAATGTATTATGCATGCACGCATGCATTAGTCAAAGAATTCATCGAATAAATGCATAAAATTTACTTATCTGATATTCGGCGAATATTCGTGTAAAGATTATTCAATTTGCATAAATGTCTACGAATATACGGCTTCATACATACTATACATACCATGAATACGAGTACATGGAAAATAAAACAATTTCAGTTCTAGCGATCATCAACTAAAAAACTGTCTGTCCGCGGTCCTAGTGCTTGTGTTTTTTTATATAAGAATCTGAGAATGAAGGAATTGAGATACTACTGTGGGCAAAAAGTAAGGTGAATTTGGTTGTAAAATGAAAAATCTTTATTTATTCTTGTAAATCAATTTCATCTCCTTCAAAATAATCCCCTCTCGATGAAATAAACTTATGCCAACGATTTTTCCAATCCCCGAAACATGCCAAATAGTCCATTTCCGGTATAGCCATCAGCACCTTCTTCGATTCAGCTTTTTTCTCCTCAATCGACTCGAAACGCGTTCCCCGCAGTGGTCTCTTGAGTTTTGGGAATAGCCAAAGGTCACACGGAGCCAAATCAGGCGAATATGGTGATTGCGGAACGATACGCGTGGAATTTTTGACGAAATGGTCCCGAAGAACGAGTGCAGTGTGAGACGGTGCATTATCGTGATGCAAAAATCAAGAGTTGTTGGCCCATAATTCTGGTCTTTTTAGACGAATTGCTTCACGTAACCGACGCATAACGCTCAAATAATATTCCTTATTAACAGTTGGGCCAGGTGGAGGGAATTCATAGTGCACCACACCACGAAAATCGAAAAAAACTGTCATCATGACCTTTATTTTTGAACGACTTTGACGTACTCTTTTCGGTCTGGCCTCGTCTTTAGCACGATATTCGCTTGATTGGTCGGTTGTTTCAGGGTCGTAAGCATAAATCCAAGTCTCATCTCCCGTAATGATGCATTTGAGCTTGTCCTGATAGTCTGAAAGCATTGTTTCACACACATCCACGCGACGACTTTTTTCCAAGAAATTGAGAGTTTTCGGTACCAAACGAGATTTGACTTTTCCTAGGCCTAATGGTCTTTCAAAATGGTTTTCACAGATCCTTCTGATATTCCGATCATATCAGTAAGGTCTTTAATAGTCAACCGATGATTTTTGAGCACTAACTCCTTCACTTTATTGACGTGTTGGTCATCTGTTGACGTCGATGGTCGTCCGGAGCGCTCCAAGTCATCAACACGTTCTCGACCCTCTTTGAAGTCTTTGTACCACTTATAAACATTTTTCTGCGACATGGTCGAATCACCAAATGCCTTCTGCAACATGCTAAACAAAACGCAAACAAAATTTGATGGCACTTCTCTGCTCAATCAAATCAGACATTGTAAAAATCGAAAAATGCACTCTTGGTCGTTTGGTAAACACAAGCGTAAATATATTACTGATAATGACATTCACATGAAAGTTGGCCCAGATGTTATTTACAGTAACTCATGAAAAAAATAACTAGAGCGAAATTTTAATTCCGCGAAGTTTGACAAATAAATTCACCTTACTTTTTGCCCACACCTCGCCGAAACTTTGTAATTGTTTGATTTTGCCAACTCAAAGATAATTTGATCAATTTGGCATTGTGTTTAGTACCATTTAGATTCCAGATTCGTATAAATCATAATTCGTAGGAATCATAATTGTTCTTTTGATTCTTCTGGTATTTTATATGGTTGCATGTAGACCTATATATGTATCGGGCGTTTATAAGAGCTTAAGAACTTAAAATGATAATATTTACTAAGCAGAAATATTGTTGGAATGATTTTTTTTATTATAATCTGGTAGATAATTTTAGGACATTTATTTTTGGAATACATTATCCGGCATATGTCCACCGCAGCTACGAGTAACATGGCCCATTTGATCAGTTTAATTTTTCCACAAAATTTGGTCGTATTGTGTCAATGGTGGTTTGTATATGGCAATAAATAGATTGTTAAGCGGGCTATTTGGCAAGTTGCGCAGTCTTATTGGAACCAAATGCCGTCGATGCTTAGCTGATTAATTTTTGAGAACAGGAGTTCAGTCAGTATGGCTCGATCGCGCTCGCCATTCACCGTAAGCGCTCGCCAGTTCCTTCCGGATTTCGAAAGAACTAAGGACCTATGGCGCCGCATATGCGCTCTATGGACTGGCGAACAGGTTTAAGATTCCAAAGTAAAGCTTTACGCAAGGTCCGAACTAAAAGATTCACCAGTCTGGAGGCACTAAAAAAAGCCATTGGCCGCGAGTTGGCCAAAATACCTGCAATTCACATTCGGGCAGCTTGCGATTCGCTTCTGGACCCGGTCCATAGTCAAGGCAAAAGGTGGTTATATCGAGTAAACGTAAATTGATTCTTAGTTTTGTATTATTTTCACACATTTTTTACTTTTAATTGAATAAAAGTAACTTTCCAAACTAAATTGATGGCCCTTTTATATCGCTTTTCTATCGCACCCTGTATATCGCTTAATTTTTTTGATTTGATTCAATAATTTTCAGTCAATCTATTCAATCTTTAAATCTGAAGTACTGGCGTCCGGTTATAGGAACATATCACCGGTAAAGTAATATAATAACCATACATAAAATATTTTTTATTGCGGCTTTATAGCCGAGTGGTTAGTGCGTGATATTGGTGCAGAAGTGCCCGAGTTCGAAATCCCCGAATTGATGGAACAGATTTGTCTTACCCCTCGATAAACAATTGCAAGTCTCCGATTGTGTTTCAGTCATGAAAAAGCTCCCAATTTTTAGGCGTTAGATCTGGTAAAAGCTGTACAAATTTTTAGTTTACTAAAATGATACAACTGCTGTAAGGAAAAGTATATATGTACAATGAATAAATTAAATGTATTAATAATTTATTATTTTTATTACAAAAACGTAAAATATAACAACTCCAGATGACACATAAGCATTATGAACGAGAAATAATCATTTAACAAAAAATCTGTAAGAAATAATTCAAATTGCTTACTCCATGTAAATCCGCTTAAAGATCTTCAAAACCTTATTCTTCAATTTGAACCCTTTTAAAGATAGTGAATTACTTCTACCGTTCATTTGTATATCCAAAAAAAAAAAACCTAAAACATAAGACAAATGAAATAATAAAACCAGTTTTATATAAAATGGGTTAAGAAACTACTTGCGTGCCAGACCTCCGGAAATTATAAATCAGCGAAATTCCACAGAATACAGTGGACGATTAAAAAATTTTACTGAGCGCCGTGAAGGGACATAATAGTGGGAATTAACTGGGGTGCCCGGAAATCGCAAAATTGAGGGTTAAGCTAAGGTATTCCGCTTTTGAAAGAGTTGCATTTACGGAAATATCAGTTTCGCTACTTAAGTCATACTATATGGGGCACCATTGCTGCTGTCTTCTGCACAAATACGCGAAAAAGGATAGATTATGGAATCAATAGTTATTATGCAATTTTTTTTTTATTTTGCCGTTGAGAAGTAAAAAGTTCCAGGCCTTTAATCTAAAACGATTGTCAATTTTGAGTTTGCCATGTTTTTCCTACAGCCCTTCGGCACGGTCAAACCACAACCACCGACCACTGGCCAGCGACATCTTCTGTTTAGTGCCGTTGCTAACAATGTTCGTACCTATAATTTTGATAAGTTCGGTCTTGACCTTCAGATGCTCTTTTTAGATGCTGATTTTACTTGCGTGCTTTGATTGGAGGCTAAACCAAAGGAATAATAAAAATAAAGTAGGAAAGAAGGACGTGTTTATGTGATGTACATGATACTATATACATATATACAAACTCACACATAATGAAACTGAAAAAATCGACTTGAGGCTATGTCGATCCCTTTGCTACGACGTTCTAAGAACCGAATATGCAACATTCAGGGAGTAGCACTGGCTTCTGTTGACCGTCATCACGTCGTTGAGATGGTGTTGCATTGCATGAGATCGATGGATATTGCCACCCTAGGAGTGCCGCCAAGTTGAAAGTTCAGGAAGCACGTGTCCTGGAAACTAAAGCTTCAGTACTAATGCTGAATTCGAAATGTCGCGCACGTGATGGAACACATTGTTTGTCACCGTTCCGCTCTATGGTGCCCTAAAGCTTTATTCAATAGCGGCAAGTTACCTGATCAATACATCATACTTACACATATACATATGCATGTATATGTAAGTACAACAAGTGTGTGTATGTAAATGGCAGAACCGCAATGTTAAGGAGAAATTCTTTTGGAGCGTTTTCGCAAAAACTGTTGTCATTAATCAATGAAAGTAAACTTTCAAAGTTTCACGTGACTTCCGTTAAAATTATATGACGACCTGTTAGCTTACTTATTAGTTTTTCAGTGACGATGTGCAAGAATTTATATCTATGTCTGTGATGTCCAAAAATTTCTTATGCATAAGCAAGCCTCATAAGGGGTGATCAATTTAGATGCATTGCATTTTAAATTGAAATAAAACAACGACAACTCAAACTGATTGGACAATCTTTACTATTTTTATGTAGAGCCATTAGTGATATTTATTTTTTAAAGATAATCTCCTTCAAATGTTAGTCGCAGGGGCGCCGTAATTCGGCCATCTGTAAACATCAATTTTGAATGACACACGGGAGGACTTCGGCCGGTATCGCGTAAATAACTTTAATAATTTTGGCTTCTAATGCCTTAACCGAAGCTGATTTATCCAGAAAGCATTTAGACTTTACTTACATGTCAAATGTGTTCATAATTTACTTAAAGGTTTGACATTTACGAAATGGGACGCTATACGCTTGAACAAAATTGGGAAATATTGAAAACCTATTTCCAAAGTGGTGAGTCTTCTTCTTCTTCCGCGGTTACAGTAAATGGCGAGCGTTACCGTGACATGCGAGTTTTTATTTCCAAAAATTGAAGAGGATGACATGCACCACATTTGGTTTCAACAGGACGGTGCAACTTGTCACACTGCCAAAGTTACACTCGAACTTTTGGCTACCGTTTTTGAATTCCGATATCAATTGGCCGCCTCGGAGCTGTGATTTAAGCCCGTTGGACTATTTTTTGTGGGGAGCCGTTAAGGACAAATGCTATGCGAACCATCCAGAGACGATTGATGCTTTAAAACACGAAATCGAAGTTGCCATTCATGAAATTGGAGCCCAAACAATCGAAAATGTGCTTAAAAATTGGGTTGATCGAATGGCCTACTGTAAAGCCAGTCGTGGCAGTGACAATGTTCAATCTTCAAAATAAAAAAAAAGTTTGAAAAAATATTTATTAGTTTTTTTTATAGCCGATTCAAAAAGCAAATTTTACATGGCCCACCCTATACAATTGCTCGATTTGTAAGCGTTGTTGAGGCTTAAGTCTTCCCATCATGAAATGTCAATGAATACTGAGAAAAATTATGCATTGGGTCGAGGAATAAGTTCGTAGCGTTTTTACCGACGACTTTTATTTAAACAAAAAACAATAATTATATCAATAATATATTCGCCCTTTTCGACCAATTTGTTGATGCCGTTCCGCCAAAAATTTCCTGGTCTGGTGTCAAAGTAGTTTTTGAGCTAGTTTTTAAGGACCTCTTTGTTATTGGTAATTTTGAAGGTAACGCCCTTCATATGGTTTGACAGGGAGCAGAAAGGATGGTAATCAGTTGGTTCAGGGTCCGGAGAATACGGCGGATGCTGAAGGACCTCCCATTCGAGCTCTGGAGTGGGGTTTTGACTAGGGTTTGCAGCCCCGGGATCCCGAAATCCCGGGACCCCGGTGTTTTTTCAAATCCCGAAATCCCGGGATTGAAATAACTAATCCCGGGATATAATTTTTGTCTGAATTATATTATGATTATTATTGTACACGGACAATTTTCTAATTTTTGGAGCTTAGGTTTGGCACGGATATATGGCACATTACCAGCTGAAAAATATATAGAATTATTGGAAGAAAAACTGGCAAAACATAAACTTAATTTACATACCGACATTGTAGCAATTATGACGGATGGAGCAAGCGTGATGAAAAAAGTGGGCAGAATATTATCTGTGGATCAGCAGTTATGTTTTGCTCATGGTGTTCAGCTGGCGGTTATTGCTGTAATTTATAATAAGTTGGAAATTGAATCAGATCAGCAATATAATGAAGAAGAAATTTATTTCACAGAGAGTGACTCGAGCCAGGAGCAAGATATTTTTGACAGCGATGGATTCCTTGACAGTAGTCAGAGTCGTAGAAGAAATGAGATAACCGAAACAAGTATTGGTCCACTGATAAATAAGGTACGAAAAATCATATCAATGTTCAGAAGGTCACCAACAAAGAATGATTTATTACAACAATATATCCGAGCAGAATTTGGCAAGGACATTGTCTTATTACAAGACTGCAAGACGAGGTGGAGCAGTCTTTTGTCAATGGTGGAACGTTTCTATTTACTGAAAGATTGCACACAAAAAGCATTAATAGACATACAAAATACAGATAAATCACTAGATTTCAGCAGACATAGCCATTAATTTTATGCTAAAGAAGCTTAAAGATGCAAACGGTGCTATAAGTAAAAAATTATATGCAGCTCTCATTCTTCGTATGGAAGAACGCCGCACAGATCTAAGTGGTTTACTGCAATACTTACACAATGGTATAAGCAACGTCTCAGGAATAGATTTTGTCACAGTTCCTTCTTCAATTAAATGCCGTAAATTAATAGTGGACTTGCTTGAAAGACTAGACGCTTCAAATCCCACTGCATTACTAACAGCTCATGCAACTGGGTCTTCTATTTCAAATGAGGTAAACCTTGAAATTGATTCAGAATTTGATTCAATAACTGAATCAATTTGTACACAAAAACCATTAAGTGTAGCAGAAGAACTAGATAAAGTTATTAAAGAGGGATATGCACCAATGCAGCCTATTAGATTTGAGACACTGTCATCAAAAATTCAAAAAGAAATGTCTCTTTTTGAAAATGGAGGGAGACGTGGTGACTACCTGGAAAGAACATACTCCTATTTAATGACGATAAAACCTACTAGTGTAGAGTCTGAACGAGCATTTTCTTCGGCAGGACAATTTGCGACAAAAATAAGAAGCCGTTTGAACGATGAAACGCTGGACGAGTTGTGTTTTCTAAAAGCTTATTTACAACAACACAAGAAATGTTAATTTCATTATGTATTATACTATTTTTTATTTGTTTTTTATGATGAATTAAGTTTTGTTTTGTTTTGTTTCAATAAATAATAATATTAAACCAATTTTTTAATTATGTTTTCAGTTTTTTTGTACTTTCAACTATGATAATGTGTAAGTATTTTTCATAAATAGTCCAATCCTAATCCCGGTACCAATCCCGGGATCCCGGGATTTGGATAGTGTAATCCCGAAATCCCGGGATTGAAAATATAACACGGGATTGCAAACCCTAGTTTTGACGACATGTGCACCATGGGGCCTGACGTTGTCGTGAAGAAATATGGTTTGACCATGTCGATCAGGTCTTTTCAGTCGAAGAGCCTCATTCACGCGGTATAGCTCGGCAATGTATGCAATCAATGAATGTGATTGAGAATCGTTTTATGATCGCTGTTCATTTTTCTGCTCTTTCACGACTGGTTTGGCGAACCGTTCTTCTGTAAAAGTGACATTCTTCATCGATTTCAGACGGCCTTCCGCTGCGGAACGTGTCATCGACGTAGAAGTCGCCATTTTTGAACTTTGCAAACCATTTCCGTGCTGTAAACTCACCTATGACACTTCCTTCATACACGTCGCAAATATCCAGGGCTACTTCGGCAGCTTTTTGACCTCGAAGAAAACCAAAGAAAATCAGGTGTGGAAAATGTTGATTTTTGTCTCCTGGGTATTCTATAAAAACTCAAATAAACCTCAAAACTAATAAAAAATTAAATAACTCAAAAATAAAATTAGCATAGTTTTGTAGAGCAGAAAGAGTTCTATCGAATAAATACTTACCTCCGCCAAACAGCAACAAAATCGTTGTAAAATAAAAAATATATATAAAAATGCTATGAACTTATTCCCCAACCCAATATTTAGTTTGGCAGTAGTCACGCGTGCTGTATCAAAAAAAAAAACCTATTGGAAAAAGTACTTCCAATCGGATCACCCTTTACATTGAAAAAATGTGTACATACTTCTGTGTGTATGTGTGTGCTTCCACGTACATAATTCATTGAAATCATGACAACTCAGTAAGAGCTGTGGAATGCATTTAACGTTTATATGAAATATTTAGTTTTTGCAATAAATACTTCAACTTTGTGTATTTACTCAACTGAAAACAAAACTGTATGCTTCTTCGACCGGCCCGACTTCGGTCCGATACATTTAAAGCGTTGCTTATAAAAAATCAAAAATCTTTTAATATTGATAAGCAGTGCAAAACTGGATTGTATCTCGTGTATTAATTGAGAACACTGAGTATCCTTGAAACCAAGAAAACATTTTATAACTAAAATTTATACATGTGAAAAAGTATCTTCAAATTTAAAAAATAATAAAATCCTAATAAAAAAATAGATTTTCAATATTTCGAAGGATTTTTTCGAAGACGCGTCTAGATGTTGTTTGAAAATAAAACATGAAAAAATTTAGAGTCTTTCTGAATCCACTATTTCTAATTAAAAATACTGCCCCTTAAAAGTATACGTGAAAAATCACATCATTCAAGTGCACACGATGAGCATGTTTACAGGTCAAATCAGCCAAACAGTCGATTTAATGAAGCCGTGAGAACGTCGAGACATCGAAGTCAAAGGTTGCTTTTGCTTGTTAGTCCGTTTTCTATCCGCGACACAACCAGTTTCTTGATATTTTTTAGACTTATTCGGATGATTATTTCCACCAAAAGAATCACAACCTTTGCGATATGTTGTCCTTAAAGATCGACCGTTTTCAATAAATTCAATAAGCTTCAATAATTTTAATCGTTATATGCATGATTAAAATTGTTCATTTGTCTTCTTGAAAAATGTCAAAGATGACATTAAAAGCATATACCGCCTAGAAATTATTCACTACTGACATCTGGGCGTCACTTTTGAAATGCCCTTTCGACTACATTATTGAAAGCGTGAAAAATCAAATAAATGATGATTAAAAGCATAAAAAATGTAGTCATCATTAACTTCTTTTTTTGCTGGGTTGCACCTGTTCAAATAGGAATAAACATTTTTCTTGGAATTTAACTGCATTTTTTGCTAAATCATCTTTCCATATTATCCATATTACATAAAAAAGCGCAATTTTCGAAAAAAGTATATATAAGTATAACTCGCCCATTTTTTTAATAAAATCCATTAGATTGGCTTAACAAATCTTTTATTTCAACAATGAGGTATGTTTACAGCACAGCTTTTCAAATTATTAATAGTAATACCTTCAGTGTCCTAATATGTAACAAAAATTACTTTTGTAATCTATATAATGATGTAGAAACAAAGTTCGTTACAAATATACTGGCTGCCTGGCCTTATGTGGCCTTAATTCGCACTCGCGCCTTGCACAGAAAGCCATGCCATTGCTTTTCGCACTAACCGCTTGTAGATGGGATTTGTTTGATTAAAGTTGTACAACATTCCAGCAAAGCAACTGAATTAAATTTGACAACAGAGTTTATGAACAATTTTCCACAATTTCCAACACTTTGCCTTTGCATTCTAAGCCGTTTCTCATTCATATTTTCAGCAACTCGAAGCAATGTGCAGGCGGTTATTGAGTCTGCCCTTCTTGTTTGGTGTTTAAACGAGGTCTCGAAATGTGCTGTTTTGTCGAAAATTTTCAACCAATTGGTCCACCAACAATTTGATGAACTCCAAATGAGATATTAGGTTTTTTCTTTTTTGACTGAAGTGTACAATGCATACATACATAATAGGTAAATAACAAGTTCACTTACTGTGACATAAACATACATTTTTTTAAACGTTTCATTTGCAATTTGTAAACAGAATAAGTTATTACGATTTCTTTTTGTTCCCATGTTATGACTGAAAGTTATTTACGTTGTCTCCATAGCCCCTGTCGAGTTTGAAGACAAATTGTAAATTGCTCTGCTGCGGAGCCCTCTGGTGCAAAGGGTTCATAAGAATACCTATATTTACCTCGGAATTCTGGAGAATTAGTCCATAAATTGTTAAATTGCTTTTGGTATTTGCTCCACTTGCCCATTTTAATTTTCGTAAAAGGAAAATTCATACTAAATAATTTATTAAATTAATTGAGTTGCCATAAGAGCAATAAAGACTAAAGCATCGTCTCAGCATTATGAAGATTAAAACCGTCAATTTTGACTAACGTTCAACTTACATATTTCAGTGTAATTTCCTTCTCATTTCTATTACTTATAGCACAAAACATCAAAACATTGTCGGAATCGAAATCCAGAATACCTGCAATTCCGATTACGAAAAAATTGAGCGAAATTGAAATATAGAACAGACTTCACAGTTTTTAGTTATTTTCCTGCCTTTATTGGATTTAATTTGTTTTCATTAAAAACTTTTTTTTTTTTGTGATTAATTTCCTCGTTTTAGAGCACGGGTTTTCGAAAGTTTTTTTGCATGCAATGTTGAGAATTGTCTTTCTTTTATGTTTCGAAGTCTTTTACTTGTACTCGTATGTGGAAGCAAATGCTCAACACCTCGTGAAAAAAATTATCAACGATTGTCAAAAAAGTAACGAGAATATTGAATCACTTGAAACTACATGACGATGAGAATTTGTTTTAAATTTGTTAATGTTTTGCGCATTTTGCACAAAGTTTGGTGTTTGTTTTAGAATGCATAAAGCATAAAAAAACATTAAATAAAAAAAAATTCTCCAATTTGGTAATTTCTCGCGCTATTATTATTTTGTACCTGAATATGTACATATGTCTATGTTTAAAATTTTCTCACCTTTAATAAAGAAAGTGTTCTAAGAAAAAATTATTACTCTACTTATATATATTTATAGATGCTTTCCATTTCAATACAACCGGGCTATTCGGGTCATGTTCTTCGATTTCGATGTAACTCAAATATGTTGCTCTCTGGTCAAAATAATGAGACACGTATTTTTTTGTTCGCCCGAAAAAAATTTTTTTCAAGAGTTATCGGCAATTTTGTTTTTCGGCTCAAACTCGATTTTTTTTAATTATATAAGAAAAATTTTTTTTTAAATGCCCATAACTTAGTCAAAAATGAACCGATTTTAATAATTCTGGGTTCAAAATGATCGTCATTACTTACAGGAGCGACTTAATGTAGAAAAAATTGCAAAAAAGTAGTTGAAAATTTTTTATTTAGCAAAAAAGAAAAAAAATTGAGATTTTTTCGAAATTCAATATTTCAAAAAGTGTATTTTTTTTTTTTTATAACTTTTTCTAAATCAAGAAGACATCTCAAACTTCAATTGAGCAGAATGCCCAGTAGCTAAAATGAGTTGTTTTTGAGTAGTGAATTTTTGAGTAAAAAACCTGTTTCGCACTTTTTGTTTTTTGCAAAATAAAAAATTTTCAAATACTTTTTTGCAACTGTTTCTACATGAAATCGCTCGTGTAAGTAATGACGATCATTTTGAACCCAAAATTATTAAAATCGGTTCATTTCTGACTAAGTTATGAGCATTTAAAAAAAAAATTTTCTTATATAATTAAAAAAAATCGAGTTTGAGCCGAAAAACAAAATTGCCGATAACTCTTGATAAAAATTTTTTTCGGGCGAAAAAAAAAATACGTGTCTCATTATTTTGACCAGAGAGCAACATATTTGAGTTACATCGAAATCGAAGAACATGTCTCAAATAGCCCTTTTGAATTGAAATGGCAAGAATCTATATAAGAAATTTTTTTTTAATTACTCATAACTTAGTCAAAAATAAGCCGATTTGAATGATTCTGGGTTCAAAATAATCGTAATTACTTACACGAGTGACTTCATGCAGAAACAATTGCAAAAAAGAAGTTGAAAATGTTTTATTTTACAAAAAACAAAAAGTGCGAAACAGGGTTTTTACTCAAAAATTCATTAATCAAAAACAACTCATTTTAGCTACTAGGCATTCAGCTCAATTAAAGTTTGAGATGTCCTTTTGATTTGGAAAAAGTTATAAAAAAAAAAATACACTTTTTGAAATATTGAATTTCGAAAAAATTTCATTTTTTTTCTTTTTTGCTAAATAAATATTTTTAACTACTTTTTTGCAATTTTTTCTACATTAAGTCGCTCCTGTAAGTAATGACGATCATTTTGAACCCAGAATTATTAAAATCGGTTCATTTTTGACTAAGTTATGGGCATTTAAAAAAAATTTTTTCTTATATAATTAAAAAAAATCGAGTTTGAGCCGAAAAACAAAATTGTCGATAACTCTTGATAAAAATTTTTTTCGGGCGAAAAAAAAAAATACGTGTCTCATTATTTTGACCAGAGAGCATCATATTTGAGTTACATCGAAATCGAAGAACATGACCCGAATAGCCCGGTTGAATTGAAATGGAAAGCATCTATATTTATAAGAAGATTATATACGCCAATAATTTAAAAGCATCCAAGTGCTATTACACAAGTGTATGAAAGTTGTATGAAAGAGAAAGCATAACATTGTATGTAAAAAAAAAATTGTTAAAAATCAACGCGATTTTTGAGCTACTTCAAACTTTACCTTTATTATACCAAAACTAAATCGCCCTAAAAGTACTCTTCATGGACGCACTTATGCCAACGTTTGATCCAGCTATCGAAAAATTTCTGCAACTCTATTTTCTGTATAGCCATCAGAGCCGTCTTCAATTTTTCCATCACTTCCTTTCGGCTGCTAAATCGCGTTCTCGGTAGTGGGTCGACCAAATAGAAAAAATACCAGTCTAACGGTTAGACGCGATAGAAGTGAAACCTTCCGTAAAACAAACTGAGAGAGAATGAGACGAAAGCAGCATTAGGGGCGGGATAATTATAAGTTCATTATAATATTGCTATAAAGTTCATATTTTATTTTCTTCATTTTATTATTATTCATCCTCAATGTTTTCAATTTCAACAAATGATACGAGTGGCTTATGATAGCTAAAATATGATACAAATGCTTTGGTTTCGATGTTGTCAACATATCTTTGAAATACCGCGTCAAATGTTGTTTTTGATCGTGTTGTCGATTCAGTGCGATTGTTACACATTTTTAAATTGAATGTTGTATTGAGACAGTCAATTGAAGGAACCGCTGTGTCCAATGCAAAATTTACGTTAAAATCGCCACTTAAAATCATTGGAACTTTATTGTAATCTTTTCTAAGTATCCGCGATACTTCTGGTGTATACTTTATTAAATTTTCGTGAATGAATTCCGTGATGCTATTTATTGATTTTTTTTTCTGTCGATATTCACGACACTTTTCTGCATTATTTTTCGGCATAATTGCGGTAAATATTTAAAAATGAAAATATTTACGAATATAAAAATACACACGCGGTTGCTATTATGAGCGTCCCCAGCAAAACCTGCGTGACCGAAACTCTAACACAATTACAGTTTTTTGAATGTTACAAACACATATGCACGCAGGTTTTGCTGGGGCGTGACCGAAACTCTAACACAATTACACATATGCACTCGTATTTGTTTGAAAATCGACTTTTTTTTTTGGTTCTCCGTCACCTTTGGAAAATGTGTAAACAGTAAGCAAACTTTATTCAAATATTTTCCCTCATTTTTGCATCAGTAAAATTAAACAAACGCCGTAGCCGAATGGGTTGGTGCGTGACTACTATTCAGAATTCACAGAGAGAACGTCAGTTCGAATCTCGGTGAAAACACCAAAATTAAGGAAAACTATTTTTCTAATAGCGCTCACCCCTCAGCAGGCAATGGCAAAACACCGAACGTATTTCTGCCATGAAAAAAAGCTCCTCATAAACATATCATAAAATAAAATAAAATAACTGTATAAAAAAAACTTTTTTCTTGTGATTCGAACCAAGGATTTTGGATCGGAAGCTCACATTGTTAGTTAAAAGTTATTTAGTTCATCGCTAAGTTTATATCAACATATAATATAACGCTTCGTAACTAAATAACTTTTAGGCCAGCGCCGACAGTATGGCGCGGTAGCCGAGCGACTAGCAATGTGAGCTTCCGATCCAAAATCCTTGGTTCGAATCACAAGAAACAAGAAAAAATAAAAGTTATTTAGTTCGTCGCTACGTTTATATCAACATATAATATAACGCTTCGTAGCCAAGAGGGTCGCTTTTTCGTTTCACTTTTTCTCAAATCACTAAATTCTAAAGAAGTTTTCACTTCAAAAAAATTGCAGGGAACCATATCAGGTGAATTCGATGGCTGTCGGATGGTATGGTATGGTATTCATTTTGTTCTTGGTTAAAAATTTATAGATAATGATGGCACTGTGCGAGGGTGTGTAGTTAATTTGATCGGGAGAGGCACGAGGTCGAACGAGGCAAACCTTTAACTCACTGGCTATTAGCGCGAATGCAATCCACCAGTGTTCGACCAAGCATAATTGTATCCACAAATATTGTCAGCGTGGAGTAATTTATGACATAGCGGCATCATCGGACCTCTTTTCTTTCGAAATCAGGAAGGATACACCGTTGCCGTCAATAGATGTTAGCCGTGAAGAAGAAAAGTACAACGCTAATCCAGCTCAATTTTAATTTTAATGTGGGAACTGGGTTTGGATGAAGCACTGTGATGAGTAGAGAGCACAAAGGACCATGAGGTCAAAGTGCAAACCTCAAAACAAATCTATCTATGTTAACAGACTTTTGTTTGGTTTCACTTGGTGTGTCCGACTGGAGCCGGTTAGCACGAGAAAGAAACGATCTCATTTTTTTCTTTGTGAGCCGCGTTCTTAGTCTACGCTAACAAGCCTACTACTTTAGAGAAGCTAGGGGGCAACATAAGAGACGTTATTGGCGAAATAAAGGCGCACCTAATGGTATGAGTAATCAAAAATTAGACTGGCCGTTTGAAGCTTTGGCAGCGAAGCCACGGCGACTATTTGACTGATGTGATGTTCCACACAAAGTTTAGCTTAGGGTGGTGGCCACTTGCACATAAGGGTACAGAGGGGCCGACATAGGCTTGGCGGATCATTGTGATCAAATTGATATCTCACATATTTGCTTTTTTATTTAAATTTCGTTATTCCTATGCATCTAATCTACTCAATCTATTTGCATATATAATAAGCGACTTCGGCTCACCATTTTACTGCTCACTTAGCAAACATTTTGCATGTAAAATCAACAACGAAGTTATATGGTTATACCTCAAAAAACTGGTGTAAGTCATTAGATTCAATGCTGTCAATTCTTTTTTCTCAGGCAAGTTGCATTACTAATACGCATTAAGTGTTTCCAAACAAATGCCATTTTTAGGTGCTCTTCTCCAGTGCTGCGCAGATATATTTATTTATACCAGTTGCTTCGTCTATTCGCCACTTTCTAACACTAACGCGAATCGAATGTGCCTCATGGTAATAATAATATCAAGTGGAATTATAATAACAATAATAATAACACGAAAATTAGTAAAAATAAAAATCCTTATTATCTGTGATATGTTAATGAAGTTCAAAAATGCATTTGCCTTAATGTCTCCAAGATAAATGACAACTCAATTTTTTTTAAGTATAAACAGAAACTGAAACAGAAACAGAGGCGATTGAAATCACTATTAAATAAAGCCCGCTTGAAGAAATTTATTATTTAAGAGCCCAAAAAACTGGAACACAGATATGTATATTGTTTTTAATGCGAACTAACCTTATATTTGCAGACGTATTTACCCTTGTCAGTGACCTCGTTGATGCTTTGAGCTACAGCATTGGAGTAAATATTTGAGGGTCTGAATAATTAGACATTAACAAGGCGCTTAAAAACAGGGCACAACACATTAGAATAAGTAATAAATTAAACGACAATTTGCACTTGCAACATACTCACTTTCAAGAGTGCCCCGTTGTTGGCATTCATACAAAGTGTTACACATGTGCCTGCTTGCTTATACATGCATACATACATACACATTTTTACATACGCACCGCATTCATGCCCATCTATGCACAAACTAGTGTATGCCCCAGTACGGCAGGAAAATTTCGAGTTGGTGAAAATATAATCATGACTAGATATAATTGAAAATGTTTTAGATTTGTTAGGTTCCTCCAGTAATTTAGGACTTTAGAATAATATTAAAATAAACGATGATTTTCTAGGCGGAAGTTTCAATTACATTTTTGTTGAAACTATTACTAAGCCAGGGGCATTAAATCCAGCTTTAATTTCTCTAAATAAATAATATTAATTTTATAATTCTACTGAAATTGTAACTGTAATTTTCATGCTTTCATTTAATTGTTTATTCCGATATGCCAGTTAATTAAAAAATCAATAGGTACTGTAGCTTAGTGTTATTGAAAACAATTTCCATCAATATACACTAACAAAATTAATCCTTATAACATAGACAGACGGTGACGTTAATCGGGATTAACGACTTAGTTCGGAATTTTCTCAGAAATTAAGTGCAACTAATGCGTATTGACAACTAGACTTAATTTTCATATTTTAAGAGGATTAGGGGAATTCTCGATGACTACGTTCCCGAAAAATGACTTTTAATATCTATCGTGAATGAAAAATAATGAAACTTTTAAGGAGTAGAACAAGAAAAACTGAAAACATGCAGCATTAAAACTCTGGAATAATATGATGAGCACAACAAACAGGTTCACAATTTATGGGGAACCCATTGATAAAGTAAGCAGCATCACCTATCTAAGAAGACAAAATAACATGGGCGGTGAAGCAAAAAACCATATCGCTGCGAGAACCAAAAAACCCAAAGCAGCTTTTGTAAGTCTCAAAAAGATCTGGTTTTCCAAAGAGCTGACAACGCGTACCAAACTATGAATTTTTAATTCGAATGTTAAATCCGTCCTACTGCGAGTATATGGTACATATGGCTACGAAACATGGTTGGTGTCTGTATCTGCAATGCGGAACAATTGGATTTCAAACGAACAACTTAGCAATCGACCCAGACAAAAACCAATTGACTTTGAAATACGAGAGCGCAAATAAATAGAAGCAACTGACATAGGTAAGTGGAATGGCACTGGACTGCAACCCACTAGGATCGCGCCGTAAGGCACTCCCTAAAGGATTTTGGCGACGTAGCCTTAATGAAGAATTTTTAGAAAGTGACGTATCTCTCTCATGGACCCAAATTAAGACGAAAGCGGTAAGTAGATAACATTGGAAAGCATTCGTTTCGGCGCTATGCCCCAAAGACGGGGCGAGAGCAACTAATAATAATAATAATAATGATGAGCATAACAAGAGTAAGTATTTTATGGCATTTTCTATTTATTTTTAAGTTTAAAAATACATTTTTCCATTTCCAGATTACTATCTGAAAGGAAAACGTTCAACTTTGGCGGAGAGGGACGAGCTGGCGCTAATAACCAGCTTGAGATGTTATTCTGGCTGAGATGCAATGCTGGTTTGTACTAACACATTCGAAATTTCACTAATTGTTTTGATATTGCAGAGCAGTTTGAGAAATATGTAGCAGTTTCAGATCTTTTTAGAATTAATTAAATATTTTTTAGTATCAGTA
Source organism: Anastrepha obliqua (assembly GCF_027943255.1). NCBI lineage: Eukaryota > Metazoa > Arthropoda > Insecta > Diptera > Tephritidae > Anastrepha > Anastrepha obliqua. The sequence continues at coordinate 81,015,285 of NC_072892.1, forward strand.
TTTGTCGTCAGCGATTCATCTTTTACTAACAATAAACAAATCATCTGTTCACTAATTCGCGTAACAAACGCCTGTCACACTACAATTTTAATCAGAATTAACTTCGACGTCTGTTGACTTACATACATATATATTTCTGGTATTTACTTGCATGTTGAGTTTTGAAATTTGGTGTATTAAAAGTGCAATAACAACACCTGCTCTTGAGCGCGCTGAGCTGAGAACTTGAGCGCTTGGGAAATTGAGAACATAAGTGCACTTGCTCTCAATTGCAGTTACCGCTGTCAGCTGTTCGATAATTGAGTCTTTGTGCTTCTCCAGTTTCCTCCCCATCCTCCCCAATGTAGCAGATGCTGGTGTGAGAGGTGTCTTAGAGGGGGTGCTTGGTGGAATTATTTTTGCTGTGTTGGTGACATTCTGCTTTTGCCTTTTTTGTTTTGTTTATTTATTTCATTAAATTTTAAATTTGGTTAGAAAGCGTTTCACAATTTGTGCCCAGCTCACAGATACACCGGCAGACCAGCAGTTTAAAGAAAATTTTAAATAATTTCTTCGCGAAAACACACACAACTAGGAGCACCACTAAAACACAACAAATCTTATTCGGCCAACATATACATATAAAAGAGTAAGAAGTGAGAGCTTGACTCACTTAAAAAATTAGACCAAATTCACCGCCAGAATCCATTGTCGGAACTTTGTTATGTTTTCTTATGTTGTACAGTGCAGGTATTCAATTTATTCAAAAAAAAAAAAATGTAATAAATTAGTTTTTGGATTTGTTAAAATTTTTATTGATTTTCGATTACATTGTTAAGAACTAGTTACTAGCGATATACAAGTAGTCTGTATTCAGGAATAGTTTTAGTGCTGAATTATATATTTTGTTCCTCTCAGGGTCACCTGTTCATTTCTCATTATTTTCCTGCTCTTCTGCTCCTATATCTTTTTGTATATGCATTCATATGTAAATAGTATTTATAAATGTGGCACTTTTGAGAACTCGCTACATGTGTATGTGTAAGTACGCATACACGTATTACACCTGAGCGAGTTTGAAAAAACCTACGATATAAAAATTACAAAAAAAGGAAAGGAGGTGCACGTACTTATACACTCAAAAAAAAAAGACATGAATGCATAACTCAAATCTGAAACATATTAAATTATTGGTAAGTTCTAGTAATCATAATATTACTTAATTAGTCTACGTAAAAAGCATTTTTTCTCGAAACCAACACCATTAATTTTTTTCAGTATTACTTTGACTATTTTTATATTCGAACCTATTTACTACAAAAACTATGCAAAACATAACATTTCCACACATTACAACACTCGCGAGTTGTATGGAATTTGTAAAAGTGTCTATTTCTGTTGCATCCCTCCCATATTCGGATAGCTTAGGAATGAGAAAACAGGTGATGAGAAAAGTGCGCCTTTGTTGTGGAAAAAACCCTAGTCAGTTTGGACTTATAGTCTACAAATTGTCCAAATGTGAATTTAACGGTGCGTAGATTTATCGACAACTATCTTTTAAAATAAGAAAACTTCGAAAAATAGCTCTATGTAGAATAATAAAACCGCGAATATTTCTTTTATGCAGCCTTTTGACCTACGAGTATCTGTTCTTGGTTCTTATGAGGTCAACCTGAAGTTTTAAAAAACTAATTTTTTGAACAGCAAAAAGAAGTACTCGAAAAAAATTTAATGTGGGAGAACCTCAAAATGAAAAAATTCATTAATTTTTCCAATTTAATACAATGATTTAGGTCTAAATAGATTTAAACTAAATAGACTTAGATTTAAAACTAAATATTTTAACATTTTAAACTAACCCTTTTAATCTTGAATTCCCAATATAGACAAAAAAGAGTTTAACGGTTAATATACCTTAAAATAGTAATTTGAGGGAAAATAAAAAATACCAACATTTCCATTTTATGTGAAACTATCAACATTTTTAAACAGGTGAAATAATAGCGCTTTCGCGAAATGATTTAGAGAAGACCAAAGAGGAATAGCAATACTAATAATAGTTGTTATTTTTTCATGTATATTGCATTATTATAAAATTTGAGCGCGCAATTTCAACAACTGTCAGTTGTCTACAATGTTTGACATTTACTGGATTTTCTCGACATCAAACATAAACAGCGCGATCGCGATTCTTGGGATTCAAACGATTAAGAAGAAATATTGATGGTCGAAAGGTGAAAATCTCTCTGTTAAACAACTGACATCTTCTGAACCATGACATTTTTTCACTTTTCAATTTTTTTCTACACGATGTTAAAAACTTTTTCTTCTTAATTGGCGCGATAACCGCTTACGCGATTTTGGCTTAGTTTAACAAAGCGCGCCAGTTGTTTCTAACCGGCGTCAGTTGGACACACCAAATGAAGCCAAGTCCTTCTCCACCTGATCTTTCTAACGCAGAAGAGACCTTCCTCTTTCTCTGCTACCACCAGCTCGTACTTTCAGACGCGGAGCGTTTGTATCCATTCGGACGATATGACCCAGTCAACGTAGTCGCTGCATCTTTATTCGTTGCGCTATGTCTACTATACCTATGTCATCGTAAAGCTCTTACAGCTCTTTGTGCCATCGTCACACGACAGCGAGTCACCCTGTCTGAAACCTCGTTGGGTATCAAACGGCTCTTAGAGGTCCTTCATAACTGATATTGACAGAAGTTTGTCAACACCAGATCAAATATGGAAGGTTAAAGATATGCATATGTTTCTAGTCCCAATGGACTGAAGTCTGCCTTGCTTTTACATTTCTTTTTAGTCCTAGTTAATTGTGCTTAGTCCTTAAACAAGAAATTTCAACTGAATAAATAAATAAATAAACTAACAAAATAGGTGTGTTTGTAAACTAAAAGTGTAAAAAAACGTAAAATTTATTTTCCAGCGGGAAAGAATGAAAAACACTAAGCCGATAGGAGCACTGTTGCTTTTGCTATAAATCTTTGAAATGTTTACTATCACTCAGCATTAATCAAATTTGTTAATTATGTCCTATTACAGTACTTATTGCGTAAAAGGAAGTCGAAAATGTAAGGGAAAACCTTTTTTTTATTCGCTGATGTCTCAGCTGCATGAGCGAACTATCGATATCTATAGAAATAAATGCCATGAAATTATCTACTATATTATAAAAAAAAATCATTCGAACAATATTTCAGTTATGTATTATCATTTTAAGTTTTTAAACTTAAAAAAACTACCTGATATAAAGTCCACGTAACTTCTGCTCAAGTATGAACGAGACGATATCAATAAAACGGTCCGCGGATGACATATTTTTGTTTTTTGGTAGGACTGTTATAAGCTTACATGGCAAATTTCAGCGTGATATGTCAAATTGTTTGCTGTCTGTGCTACTGTAAACAAGTCAAGCTCGAGTGTGTTCTTCGAATTTAACGATGGAAATTCAAGTTGAACAAAGAATTTGTTTGAAATTTTGTTATTCCAACAAAATTTCGGCTTCAGACGCTTTAAAAATGTTGCAGACAACCTATGGGAACTCTGCTCTATGGCGTGCACGTATTTTCGAGTGATACAAATCGTTCAAAGAGGGCCGTACATCAACCCAAAAAACCACGCCAAAGTCGCTCAAAAATTAAGGTTATGCTGACTGTTTTTTTCGATTACGAAGGTGTGGTGCACTCGGAGTTCCTTCCGCAAGGCCGATCGGTTAACACTGAATATTATTTAGACATTTTAAAGCGTTTGCGCGAGAACATTCGTCTTAAAAGGAAGGAATTGTGGGACAACAAGTCATGGTTCTTGCATCACGATAATGCACCAGCTCACACATAACGTCTGTTTGCCATACCGGACCGTTTTATTGATACCGTCTCGTTCATATTTGAGCAGAAGTTATATAAAAAAGATCCTTTCTTATCTACCCATTCATTTGTGCAACCTCTACTTACATATATATATATCTCAATAAAACGTCCTTGGTTATAAATATTCACCTCTTTTCTATATTTATTGTAGTAAGTGAAATAAATTTATAAGTGCGCAATGTCAACACAACGTTGTTAAAAAGAACTTTTTACGAAACAAATAAGAAGTTATACCCAGATCACATACGCAATTAAAACATTCTTGTGTGTGGTTGAATGGTTACTGTTATAGGAAATTTCTTAGTATAAACATTATTTTCTTATAAGTGTCAATATCAAGTCAAATCCGTGATCTCCTTGTGTTTGTGACTTGCTTTTTAAATTATTAAATATAACCACTTTTTTATTCACATTTTATTTAAACTTTTTGTTCCCAACTTAAAATTTTTCTGTATTCTTCCTAAATTATTTTTTTTGGGTCTTTCTAAATTTATTTTCTGTATTTATTTGACTTTGACAGCTTTCATGACTTTTCCAAAAACAGTTTGTCAGATTTTATAGTTGCAAAATCACTGTTGTCTTCGGCAATAAATGAGAACTTTGGCGGATCACTTCTTAATTTTTATTCCTACAGAAAATATAGTATACAAGATAGCGTTTTGGCCGTTGAAAAAACAAATAATTTTCCATTAAAAAACGAATTGACCACTAATTTTAATAAATCTCTTTAGCTTTTTTGAATACAGGGACCACATTTGCTTGAGAAAAAGATTGCTTAAATTTTATCATCTGCTCCTCTATCGAGTGAGGAATTGTTTCATGCAGCAAGTTAGCCCTATGCGAGTCGGCATACACGAGTATCTGCTTGCAAGGTGAAAATGCGGATAAACCTTTACTTTTACGTTACAATATACAATTACCCAGCTATGAGTATTACATAATATAATATCTACATGCACCTTCAAAAAATTTTGCTTTTATTTTTATAATCACAAACATATGTTAAGAATTGAAATTAATGTGATTGAAACATATACACCTTTTTTTTTGCTTTTTATTAATACAAATACTGGACTTTTAAAAGTCCTGGAAATGTTCGGTTTGGCTTCGGTTCGGCGTCGACTGAAATTGGCCGAAGTTCGGTTATGTTCGAATCGGCCTTACAAATCGATGCTCGGTCGTTCTCTAAAAAATAATTTGCTTTAACACCAGAGCTTTTCTCTCTGTGCACGGGTTTGTGTATTTTTTATGCGCGTGTGTCCTTATGTAGTCTGTTTAGTTGTTGCTAAGTGACACTACTTAGTAGATGCATATGTGTAAGTAGAGTGCCTGCTTCATTATGACCTGCCTCCTTTTTGTCTTTCATTTTTATTTTGCAATTAAAAGGACACAGCTCAAAACTCACACATATACGTATAATGTAAAGTGGCTCTTTGGAACTGGATAAATGTATGAATGTGTCTGTGTATAAGTACATACATATATTAGTAACTATTCTACTACAAAAATTTGCATTCAAAAGTTAAAAATCACTTTAAGAAAATTCACACATAAGAAAACTATATAAATATTTAGATATGGATCAACTAAGCGCGAAAGGGACGGATATATTAACATTATTTCCGACAGTCAAGCTGCGATCAAGGCACTGACGACGATGGTGTAAATAAGGCGGAGATGAGTGATGAGAGATGGAATTAAAGGAGAAGTACATAACTTATTTCTCAGAAAACCGTAGAATAAAAGAAGTTCCATTTCTCCTTTGGTCCAAGTACAGTAGACAGAGGACGCAGAAAGTTCTCGCTATTCAGTTTTCAAACTCGTAACTATATTTACCGACCAATGGACGATCGGCATACACACAGAAAAGCTACGTTTACTATTTAATCCCCATTGCAGAAGCTGTGGGGACCTTTCAGAGAAAGATACTGCCGAGCAATTTGTCTATAAATGTCTAATATCAGCAAGACGATTAAGGTCACTAAGGTCCTTTCTTCGACAGCCTGGGGCAGTGCTTCAACTTAACTCCCATCAACCTAATCGACTACATCAAGAGCTCTGATTTGCTGTAACCATCTGCCCGTTGAAGATCTCAAAATGGTACCAAAACGGTGATTCAGTACTACTTGGGGAGTGCCAAACTGCCCTTTCCAGGCGCGCCAAGTTGTTAATCTGCTCTGACTCCCTATCGGTGATTTAAATAGTTTTAAATGGGAATGAATTCAATCCAATAATAGTCACGTACCAACCCATTCGCCTACGGCGGCCGCCGATTTAGTTAAAGTAATATATATTTAATATATAAGTCTATGCGGCCGCCGTAGCCGAATGGGTTGGTGCGTGATTACCATTCGGAATTCACAGAGAGGTCGTTGGTTCGAATCTCGGTGAAAGCAAAATTAATAAAAACATTTTTCTAATAGCGGTCGCCCCTCGGCAGGCAATGGCAAACCTCCGAGTGTATTTCTGCCATGAAAAAGCTCCTCATAAAAATATCTGCCGTTCGGAGTCGGCTTGAAACTGTAGGTCCCTCCATTTGTGGAACAACATCAAGACGCACACCACAAATAGGAGGAGGAGCTCGGCCAAACACCTAACAGAAGTGTACGCGCCAATTATTTTTTTTTTTTTTTTAAGTCTATGCAATAAACAACTATTAAGCTTGATAATTTTAGGTCAATCTCCCGTCTCTTTACTAAAATCGAACGACTTTTTATTCCAGTATCAAAAACTCATAAGTTATTATGAAGTTTCAATTAAAAAAATTTAAAACACTATTACCTTTCGAACTTTACCACATTGTATCATTACAAAAGTGCTCATGGGTCCCTGTTGTTCTATATGGCATAACGTCAAAAGTAAAAATTAGTGGTACATGTCCCTTTACGGCACTTCTAGAAAATGACATCCCTTTTTAACATCTGGCTCCACCTTAAACACCTTTTCGTTCCCTAAAACGTTGAGGCGAGCAGAAATGCAAGTATTGGAGCATTTCCAATAATGCCTTTAAAAGCCAGTTGATTTCACACTTTACCTTCTTTAGCCAACGTAAATATGATGAATAACTTTAAACAAATATTTGGGATCAAATATTCTCCCAACTTCAATCTTCAATGGGCGCTACAAACTTAAAAAGAGACAAACTGTGTTCGCATTTCTGTTCGGTAGGGTTAGGCAAGTCATCACGATTCGTTTATGCTCAGAACGACGCCTCCAAATTGTTTTATTTATTTATATTTATTATTTACTATAAATTTTCCCTGAAAAAAAATCTGTTCCCGAACTTTATAGAACATTTCGTTAATTTTACGGGCAAAATAGTCGGCATACTTAGCAAGCAATTCATGCAGTTATTGATCGTTTTCGCACTAATCAAAAACCAAAAAATGTGCAGAAAATATTGCTGTTGTAGAGCGAATTGTAGGAGAAGACGTCGAGATATCGATTCGTTGTCTTTCACAACTTGTTGGCCTTTGTCTTTCTATTACGTGCAAAATTTTACCTAAGGATTTTGAATGAATGACCATAGTTTGCACCGCAGTTTAGCTGATTGCACCGCAGTTTAGCTGATTGGGCCCATTTGGAGCTGGCTGAAGATGAGCATTTTTATCGAAGAATTAAATAAGTAAAATTGCCGTATATGGAGTGAAGGCAATCCTCAATATTCAAAGATTTACGGCCAAATTTATTGGAAAAAAGAGTTTAGACTGATCAAATGGACCATGTAACTATTATAGATTATAATAAAACAAATAAACTCCAATAATATTTCAGTTTTTTATTGTCATTTTTAAGTTCACGAGCTCTTAAAAACCTCTCGATACGTACATACCTATTACATAAATTGTATCGCTAGTTTTAAGATTAGGTTAGTACTTTTACATGGTAGACTAAACTTTATTTTTGTACATCAATACATAATTACCGGGAAAGCCATCCTAGATACGTAAGATCATTATTATTTATGTATATACGTTTCCATGTTTACAAGCAGAGATCAAAATCCAGTCCACGAGCCAAGTCACACAGTCACACTAGCTGGCTAAAGAAAAAAAAAACAGTGGAGGGTCTTCCGAACGTTTCCATGTTCATAAGCAGAGATAAAAATCCAATCCACGCGCTACGTTTCACAGCCAATGCGGCAGACTAAAAAAATAAATAAAAAGAATAGTGACAGTGGAGCAGGCAGAGGGTCTTTCGACTACCAAAAGTTTCCCCCACAAAGTTTCCCCCACATTTTTCGCTTATCGCTCTTCGAATATTATACCTTTTTGAAAACCTTATACCTTAAGAAACATAGTAGTTTTAAAGTAATTTCGAGAATAGTTTCGATAAAACAATTTTAATGCTGTGAAGTAGGAAACACTTAATGAAAAATTGTAAATTCAAAACTCATGGCTGTGTTCAAATTTTATTGAAGTTTGAATTGAACATGTTTTGAAGTTTTATTCATTACACGTAGTTAGTTGTGATACCCTTGAACTAAGATAAAAAAATGTTAATAATGTTTATTTTATTAACAAATTAAATTTTTTGTTTGTCGAAAACAGGTTTTGGACATGAGTCATCTAACCATATTCATCAGAAATGGCCTAAATAATGTCCTTAAATTTTCAGGACGACTTTCCCGATAACCTTGTAGATGTGTAGAATATAAAACATATATATATTTTTGATTTAGCTATTTTAGCTATTAAATTGTAGTTGAAAGTTTACTTTCTAGGTCACATTTCCACTGCTATGATATTTGCGCATAAGAACACAAGGTACTTTAAATAAAATATATTACAAAAGTACACACTTTCATGTCTACAAACATTGCAACGGATTTCAGGTGCATTTAGCGAAACTTACCGAATAAATGCCAACGCTAATTTATCGCTAGCATGGGAGTGATTAACGACTTAAACGTAGGTACATAAAAGTAAAATTAAAATTTTTCTTACCAACAAAAACGATTTGAGCAGATAGTTAGCAACAACTCCATCCAGTTCACACAAGTATGCCCAATAGAAAATGGGTAACCGACATGCGTATAATTTCCATATTTTTCTATTTGGAAATGTGTTAAGGGGGGAGCCTGGTTTATAAGGTCAAAAAAATCAATTTTTTTTTTTTCATTTTAAGCGATTCCTAATATATTTCAGAATATTCACACAAAGTTACAGAGCCTAATTCTCAATATTTCCGTAGATACAAAGCCAAAGGTAGGCGAACGTTAGGTAGTTACGCTGTGACCGGACAGCTGTAGTACCAACTTTATCTTCTTTTCTCGACTTTTCATTTTTATGATTTCTTTGAATTGGCGTACATGAATGAAAAAAAAAACTAATGAACCTTTTGAAATGAATCATAGCTTGTTCCCTTCAGTATTAAATTCTCTTCTATTTGAACTAACAAAATAGATAAAAAACATTTTTCAAGATTTTTATACCAAGTTGAAGTGAATTTTTTTTTATAGAAAGGCATTTTTTTCTTTAAAACCTCCAACAAGTTGAAATTTTGGAATTTCTCTCAGTTTTCTTAGTTCATCTAGAATAAAAAATCATGATAATTAGAAATCCATTGGAATTTTTTGCTTTAGATAATAATTACGAGCTGTATCTTGTAGGCCAGTTGGAAACTCCAGCGTTGCAGCGCTCTACTAATTTCCATGTTAAACATTTTTTTCAACTTATTTTAACCAGTACAAAATTTTTTTATACTTTTTAAATATTCATTAAAAGATAGAAAAAACTTTGCAGTGCTAAATTAAAAAAAAAATCGCAAAGAGATGCAATTTTTAGACCTCATAAACCAGGCTCCCCCCTTAAGTATATATATATATATATAATATATGCAACACATACATATATCGATATCAAAAACTTCCCCAACCGCATTTTTTAAAAAATGTGGTTTAATAAAGTTGAGTTTTACTACCTCACTAAAAGTTGCCAAGACAAAGCTAATAAGCTATTTATGTGCATATTTAAATTAATACAAGAAAAAACAAGATTGTTGAAAATATGGCAGCTAAATTTAAAGAATCGGTAAATTATTAATTTCCTATTTCCATTGTTTGGCAAAACTACAAAGAACACGGCCACTTGAATCGATCTGTGCATACATATGCATATGTGTGTATAGCATATCGGCTGAAAACAACTTGCCAATTCGAAACTATTTTACATATTTATTTATTTTTATTTTGCAAATCAAAAATTTTAATCAGGCAATAAATAAGAGTGCAAAAATAGTTTCCGTCCAGTAGTCGTTCGCTGCGACGAATCTGTATCTGTGTGCGAATATCTTTCGCTTGGCTCATAATCTGGAATTTAATAAAAGGCGACCGGATGTTCGTTAGCTCAAATTTTTATTTTTAAACGAGCTAATGCATAGATCGAAAATAATGTTGATTGCGAATAGAGCCTAATTTCTCGAAACAACTTGACAATATGCACATTTTGCAAAGAATTTAAAAAATGTATGCTTGACTACCATTCGGAATTCGGAGAACGTAGGTTCGAATCTCCGCGAAACACAAAAATGAAGAATATGTTTTTTTCTACTAGCGGTCGCCCCTCGGCAGGCAATGGCAAACCTCCGAGTGCATTTCTGCATGAAAAAACTCCTCATACAAAAGATATCACCCGTTCGGAGTTGGTTTAAAATTGAGGCACCATTTGTGGAACAACATCAAGGCGCACATTGCAAATAGGAGGAGAAGGTCGGCCAAATACCCAAAAAGGGTGTACGCTCCAATTATATATATATGTATATATAAATCCTTCAGTTCCATGGACGAACAAGTTTGCAGTTTCAGTAATCAAGAGTTTTAAGATGGATAGATGATTAGCCTACAGCATCCGAATCTGATGCTAGGGTCTCCAGCTGACCCTCCCGATTGCTATATAGTGGCGATAGCATTTCTTCTGCACGAGGTGATATGGTTATACTGCCTATGTACGGGCGTTACAGCCCCGTTCATTTTAAGCAGGTGTAGCCCCCATATAGTAGCCCCCATATAGTAGCCCCCATAAAGTAGGAAAAGACTATGTATAGGTCCCCCTCTTTCCAAGTATAGGGTAAATCAATGGCGATAGTAACGAAAAAAGTTTACCATAATTAATTTCGAAAAAACGATTGAGCATGGCAGAAGCGTAAATGAGAACTGCAATACAACCATTATTATTTATTTGCATGAAAATCAATTCCAAATGATTACGAGAGTCGTTTGAAAAGTACGTGCAAAAATAAAAATGACTTTATTGTTTGGGGTAAACTTTTTTATTTTTAGACATACATAGTATCCTTTTAGGTTTATACACTTCGTCCAACTCTGCTCTAGCTTTCTGATCCTTTCCGAATAATAGAATTTGTACAAAACGGAGAAATCGCCATTCGTTTCTGAAATCACCTCCTCGTTTGAATAAAGTCTTTTTCCCGCTAGCCATTTCTTCAAATTGGTGGCAATTAATAGTCCGAGAGATCCGAGGGGGCCAAGTTTGAGGAATAGGGCGATGTGAAGCGAGTTGAAACCATATTTTCAATTTAATTTTGCGACCACAATTGCTGAGGCGTGAGCTGATGCGTTGTCGTGATGGGAAAAGAAAGTCGCTCGACTTTTTCGATTAAAACGAATGAAAAAACACACAGAATTATACCCGTTTTGGCTGACACTTTGTGTGTTTTCTTCCAAATAAATATAATCTCTCTGATTTTCCACGGACTTTTCAAACGACCCTCGTATATTACATAGTTGAGGCAACTATCGTTTTGTAATATGTGATATTTAAGGTTTCTACTTGGTTAGTACGACATGCTCGCAATGTGTTTTGAATTCGAAATCAAAGAGAAATAGCCTACATCAATTTTTGAGCTTGTATACATAAGTAAATCGAACTCCCACATATATTGGTATGGGAATAAGTTTCCGCCCTTGTAAAAGAGGTGTAGCTGCTGATACTATATAGTTTTAAGTTCGCTCTAGTAATTTATTGGTGATTTGAAATTGTATGTATATGTGAGGTCTCGATCGCAGCAGCTGACATTCGTTTAAGATCTTTTTTTATCTGACATCACGAATGTCTACGTTCGTTCACAGCATTTGCGGGAAGTCAGGCTTTATTATTACCTTGTGAAGAAAAGTGCAGCTGAAATGTGTCGTATATTGATAAATATTTACGGGCATCACGCTCCATCAAATACAACTTGTAAAAAGTGGTTTCGACGCTTCCAAAGTGGCAATTTCGATGTGAGTTATAAAGATCGCGAAAGGACACCGAAAAAATTCGAAGATACTCAACTACAATAATTATTGAATGAAGACGGATGTCGAACCTTTGATGATATGTCCAAAGAGTAGGATGTTTGGCAGTAGGATGTTTGGCACATACTTTACATAATATCATATATTACTTATCATAATTGTTTAAATAACTCGTAACTTTGGCTAAGAAAGGACGGAAACTTATTCCCATATATATACTAAAAAGTGATTAATGGAGAGCGCTCGAGCACATGTGGGTTCAAGAAGTTTTATAAAAGAAATTTATGTATGAATTTATTTAATTTTTTAGAACAAAAATAAGTGATATAAATCTTAATAATGCCGGCGCTTATGTTAGCAGGCTTCCTTTCTAAAAACAAATTTCATATTTTATGGCCGAAAATTGGAACCCATATTCGGACATTATTGAATGGTAGTCAGGCACCAACCCATCCGGCAACGGCGGCATTTCAGTAAAACTGCCAAGTTAATTCAATACAAATCTCGCCAAACTCCAATGTTACGGTTATTTTGTATGGTGTTTTTGCCGCCTGTTTGTTATTCTGCTGCAAGCTTTAACATTTTTTTCTTTAGTTTAATTTGCATTGCTTGATATGCTTGGAGCAGATAAAAATTACATACTGGTATGTAGCTTTCACACCGCATGCATTTACCCACTTTCTTCGCAGTTCTGCATTTTTCGGTATACTAAAATGGAAAAATGCTTTTATTACTTCATAAAAAGAGTTTGCTTACACATGAATACATTTGCCAGACATATATTTTTCCCATATGAAATATTGTCTCACCATCTTTTATTTAATAATTTTTTTTTTATAACAGAAAAGATTTTTTATTGAAGATTTGTTAAGCTTCTAAATTTTTAAAAGTGGAATCACTTTTTTTGATACATTCGTTTATCTGGTTTCTTGGATTTCTGGCATGGAAACTTGCAAAAGTTAGTGCCTACAGTTTGGTGATTATACGAACTCTGTGCATCCTTATACTGCGCGCGCTTGGCTTTCGGAAACTTAACGGATGATCTCAATGGTGTTTATTCGAAAAAGCTTACATAGGTATATAGTATATGCGTATGTAGTGGTATCCTTCTGCTACCGCTTGTCTGATCACTGCAGAGGCTTTCGGCCTGAGCTCATGGCGATATTCAAATCTTTATCACCGGTATGGCATGAAAGTTGAATAGACTTAGGTCTTTTCAGGACTTCTTTTTGTACCTTTAATTATAACATACATACCGCACTTTTGCTCACATAATTAAGCCGCTTTATCTTTTTACAAGTTTTTGCAATATTTTTTCCAAATAGTATGGTGTTTTATGGATTCCTTATAAAAATGTAGCTCAGGTATCAAAAAAAAAAAAAAAAAACTTGTACGAAATTCACAAAAATTTAACAAATGTTATAGAGTTGTCGTGAAAATTTTCAATTTTGTATCCAGAATCTTTCAAAAATTTGTAAGTACGCAGTTTTATAGCCCAGTTTTTTAGAACACAATGAAGAATGAATTTTAAGTCGCTAAAAAATCGCTTTGATTGATTTTTCACAATTTTTTTCCAATCGTAGCTAAGAACTTTCTTGCGTACATATAAGTGAAAGACTTCCGGATATGGCTTGGAATAATGATTTAACGAAAAAAATGTTGTATTTAAAATATTGCGAATGGTAGGTGCGAGGGGTGCCTTTTATATTTCGGGATTTGGCAATCCTGGTGTTGCAATCTGGCAACTGACAGCTGTATCGCAAAGTTCGACATTTTTTTGCTTTTACGTACTCAGAATGTTTTGAAATACCAGTGCTATTTGTGTTGTTTACAGTAACTTAAAAGATTCATCTCGGTCCAAAACTGGAATTAAATCGTGAACATTTTCGTGCGATTATTTTTTACAACCTTCGACGTGGATTAACTCAGCAACATTGCATGGATGAACTTAATTCATTTTTTGGGGATGAAGCTCCATCAAGGTCGTAGTTCACTCCAAGACGAATTTCGTGAAGATCGTCCAAAATCAGTTGTTGTTCCGCAAACCATTGATGCTGTGCGCGAACTGATATTGCAAGATCGTCATGTGACCTATCGTGAGATTAGTGGGACCAGCATACATTCAATGTTACATAAACATTTGACTGTCAAAAAAATTTGTTCGCGTTGGATCCCACACAATTTGTCAATCGCTCAAAAATAGGCTCGTGTCGATTGGTCGAAGGAAATGCTCAAAAAATACGATCGCGGGGCTTCGAAACACGTCTATGACATCGTGACAGGTGATGAATCATGGATTTACGCGTATGAGCCCGAAAGTAAACAGCAGTCGACTGTATGGGTGTTTCAAGATGAGCCAAATCCAACAAAAGTTGTTCGCGCACGAAGCACTTCCAAGCAAATGGTCGCCTGTTTTTTCGGAAAAACTGGACATGTCGCAACCGTACCACTAGAACAACGCAGAACAGTAAATTCTGAGTGGTACACAACCATTTGTTTGCCAGTTGTCTTCCAAGAAATTAGGAAAACCAATCGCCAAAGACGGATCACTCTTCACCAGGACAATGCGAGCTCTCACACATCGGCTCAAACAACTGCATTTTTGAGCACCCAAAACATCGAATTAATGGGTCATCCGCCGTATAGTCCTGACTTGGCACCGAATGACTTCTTTTTATTCCCGTACGTAAAAAACAAACTGAGAGGTCAACGTTTTTCGACACCTGAAGAAGCGGTTGCGGCATTCAGAATGCATGTTTTGGAGGTACCTCATTCAGAGTGGCAAAAGTGCTTCGACAATTGGTTCAAACGCATGCAAAAGTGTATAGATCTTCATGGAGAATATTTTGAAAAACAATAAAATGATTTTCGATGATTAAAATTTGTTTTTGTTCTCTAATCCCACATATAAAAGGCACCCCTCGTACATATATATTAAGCAGCAGTGTGACCTTTTTAGATGAATATCACTTCCGACACTTGGCACGAATGATAGAATAGGAGATTAAAAACAATCCTACACATATACATCACTGCAGCCGGAAAACATAGAGAAAATGTCGAAATGGTGTACATTTTACGAACAAAATTGTTCTTCTTCTCTTTTTTTATTTAAGGTCACACCTTTGGAACTGTTCACAAGCACTGGATAAATGTTATGGTATAATGAGTATTAAGGATATAATTTACCTTATATAATTTATCCTTATAAGTATGCAAAATAACTAAACTATAAAAATTTAAAAATTGATATTATTAATTAGTCTTATCCGACCTCTTTATCGGTTTCTTGGACAAATTTCGTCAAACATTCTCTCCTTCTTAAATCATTTTTTTACAATGTTGGTGACTTCTGTTTAATTTCCTATGACATTAAATAAAAAATTTAAAAATTACGTGAATTAAATTATTGCGTGAATTACAGTGCTTGTAGTAATTATTTCGCTTTCGTAAGTAAATAAGTGTTGCTCTTACTATTGGATCATGCATATGTACGAGTATGTAGAACCAGCGAGAAAATGGTAGTTAATCTAGATACATTTTGACTTTTTTAATTTTCTTTCGTCGATGTTAATTATTGTGTACAAATCCCTTTGAGTTTTGGTAATTGTTGGCATTGGGATAAAAGTTGCACAATTTTTCTAATTTGTGTATAAAGCTTGAAACTTGGAATTATACTTTTGCGAGGGTTCTGATTAATATTTCTGGCCTTGGGAACTTCTAGTGGGATCATGGAAAATAAATGGTAATTTTTCCATTGCTAGGCACGAAATATAAATAGCAACTCTTGTATAAGAAAAAAAACGCCTATAAAAAAACGAAAAATAACCAAAACTCTTCTAATTGTTGATGTGCGCTGTATATGAGTGACTCATTTTTGGAGCTGCATCTTTAATTTATACAATATGTTAAAATAAAATTATCTATTTTGCACTTAAACAAATCATAATCATAAATTCATTATACAAAATTCAATAAAACTTAAGTAATGAAAGTATTTTAACATATTGTATTTGCGTTTCCTTGGCCGGTCAATTTCTTCATTAAGTAACGCTCTGGATTGATCTAAACTAAGCAATTTATGATAAAATAGCACTTGAGTGAATGCGCACAATTGAAATTCCAGAGGTTTTCCGAACTATTCCTTGTCAAATATAATCATTTTTGGATTGAACTCCTTTTCTGGCTGGTAAATTGAAATACTCTTTTCGCTAAATTATAGTCTGAAAGAATGCGAAAATTTAATCCTTTATTCTTTTTTTTCGGCCACAGCTTACTCCAGCGCATTTTATGCCTTTTTTTAATATTTATCAGTAAGCACGCGGGCACAACACTTATTTCATTTTTTGTAGTTTTATTCAATTACACAAACTGTACACGTGAGACTGGCTGCAGTACCGACGCACAATCAGATGAACGCAACCTTCTATTATATCTTTATTGAACATCCCCGAATTCAATTAATTTTTTTTTACTTTAAAATCAATTTCCCAATGGAGGGTATGGAAGATAGCTCCACAGTTTGTTTCAATTTGTCATGTTAAACTTAATTTACTACAAAAATAGCGCGGCAATATTTTCACAAGCAAAAGAAGATATATCTAACTAAATATTTATATTGACTTTAAGTTTCTCTTAATTTGAATAGTACACATTTTATCTTTTAGAACTGAACTAAGTGCAAATTGTGTCAAATTTGTTGTGATAGCTCATAAAAATTTGCCCTATTACTCGATATTTTCACACATATAGCAATTAACCTTTACATAAAACCAAAGTACAAAGCAAAATATTAATTTATATTCCTAATTTATCCAAATCCTAAAGAACAGAAGACCACTAAAAAGTTGACAAAGACGGAAATAACCTTGTTTATAGTTAAATTTTTTTGTTTTAAGCTATTTAATATTTACTTCTTCTGCAAACAGGTGCCTGCACCGCGCTAGATCGACGAATGACGCCATTAAGCCTATGTGTATGTGAGTTGACCAAAAGCTGACTCGCACGTATCTACTACATACGTATGTTCATACCTACACATAAGTCTATAGGACTAATTACAGATTTATGTTACATGTAGCGACATAACTCTTTAGACAAGCATGTGGAGATTTTTATTTGTAAATTTGTGAAACATAAAAAATAAGAAAATATTTGCATAAATTAATAAGAGCTTCGCAGCGCGCAAGCAGCAATGAACCGGACAATCAGCGATTCGCATACGAAACCTTATGCGGCAACTTGACAATGTGGCTGTGTGTTGAATTTCACGTTTGAATAGCGATAGCCAAAAGCAGCAGCCCGGCGATTTTGGCGCCGCTAGGAGGGCAAACAACTTAAGTCATTCGGTTTTATACCCCTGCACACTAGTACACTAAGGTTTTATAACTTGGCCCACGGAACGGATGTTTGTAACAGCATAATAAAATATTATCGTGCAGGTATATGCATACAGAAAATTCGATTAAGCCACACAAGAACAGAATATTGGGTATTAATTGGGCGCACAATTGTGCGGACGTTTTTTTTCTTCAATTTGAATATACGACGTACTTTGATGAAATTTAGTGGAAAATGTTAAAATAATATTTAGGTCAAGAAAAGAAAGAAAAGAGTTGTAAACAAACAGTTTTGTGCAGAAAACTCTTTGGTTTATCTGTTTGGAAGAACTGTATACAAAAGAACAAATACATTATTTGGTTTAAGTCTTTTTATTGTACTATACAAAATATGAATATTTTTCGGTGGGCTATTGTGAATTAAATTTTACGGTTTCTGGACTACAACTGACCATTCTTAAGTACAATTTACGGCTTTCGAAGCACATTCTGCGGTTTTTGTGATACAATTGACTATTCCGAATTAAAGTTTATACTTTCTGAAATACATTTGGCAGTTTCTGAAGTGCATTTCATTGTTTCTGAAGTACAACTGGTTATTTTGTAATACATTTTCTGGCTTCTGAAGTACAATTGACTGTTCTGAAATACATTTTACGGCTTCTGAAGCACAATTGACTGTTCTTATGTACAATTTACGACTTATAGATTACACTTTGTGGTTTCTGAAGTACAATTAACTATTCTGAAATACATTTGCCAGTATCTGAAGTACATGTTATTGTTTCTAAAGTAAAACTGGTTATTTTGTAATACATATACTAGCTTCTGAAGCACAATTGACCATTCGGAAAATTTGTTTACTAATTTTTACACTTTGTGGCTTTTGAAATAATTTTAAGTCTGAGGCGCAATTGACCATCACCAAGCATATTTGACGCTTTTTGAAGTACTCTTGGAAAAGGTACAGACATTTCGGGCTAATATAAACGTTTGCTACGATTTGCTGTTTTATGTTTACAGTGGGCATGACATTCGTGGCCAATCGAGCTGAAATGAAGATATCTTGCCAACCAGAATGGTACCCACCCATGTCTATTTTCATATCATTACTCGGTTTGAAATCATAAAATTTATATGGATAACAGATGCCCAAACTTGATGAGGTTCCATATCTCATATCAGTGAATGCGTAACTAAAATATTAACTCTAAACTTGTGATCCTAATACAGTGGCTCAATAAAAAACTCGGACATATATAGCATGCTGCTTCAAATTCAAAATTTTTCTAAGATATGCAAGTTAAATATTTTTCTGTTGGATATTCAAATAAGATTTTAAAAATAATAATAATAATTTACAAATCCATTACCTCCTTGTTATAAAAAATGTATCATGCAACATTCGCAAAATTGGTGTCAAAAAAATGTCGAGCATCTGGCATTAATGCGATTGTTTGGCACTTTAAATGGGGAACCCCTCAATTAATTTGCTCTCGGTAGAACAGTGCAATGAAAGAACCAAGCATTATAAATTAAATTAAAATTTCAGACGCGTTTTGTTGAATAAAAGTCCCAATTATAAACTTGGGTAGACAGCGTGGACGGACAAAGCCCAATTGAAGTCAGAAATTTAATTATTAATCACCACGGAAAGGGTAAACCCGTTCGGGAAATCGCAGAAATAGTGGATACACTTCGTTCGACTGTATACAACGTGATAACACGTTTCAAAATTCGTGGAAAATAAGAAGAAATCGGGATTACCAAAACTGTTTTGGGATACATATGAATGGTGGATAGTTCAACAAATTAAGAAAAATCCAAATATGAGCGGTCCGAAGCTCGCAATAGAATTCGCCCAACACCTTAATATTAACTTCAACCCCAAAAGTATACGTATAGTGTTGCAAAAGAATAATTATAATGGAAGAGTTGCACTAAACATTTTTCATCAACGCGATTAACCGACGCAACAGAATAAAATTCGCAAAGCGTCATGGGGATTGGAAGCACGTCTTATTTGCAGATGAAAGCAAGTTTAACATATAATATTTAGGTCAGATGTACAATCATATGTGTGGAGAAGACCTAATGAAGAGCTGCTGAAAAAAAATTTACGTCCAACAGTTAAACAGTGGGTCGGTAATGGTATAGGGTTGTATGTCGTATGCTGCTGGTACTGGAAATTTGTGCTTCATTAACTGCAATATGGACCTCAAACAATACCGAACAATTATGAAAGCAAATTTGGTCCAAAGTGCTGAAAAGTTGGGAATTAAGCACAATTTTCTGTACTATCAAGACAACGATCCCTAGCATAAGGCACTCGATGCCCGTTTATGGCTTATGTACAACTGCCCCAAAGTACTTGAAACACTTCCACAATCTCCAGACATCATTGTAGTTGAGCGTCTGTGGGCTCATTTGGCAAATCAAGTGAAAAAGCATGTTATTAGGAACAAGAAAGATTTAAAAGATGATATTAAAGAAGAGTGGGGGAATATAGATCTTTTAACATGCAAGAAGCTGGTCGAATCCATGCCAAGAAGAAAGAATGATATGAGAAAAAAAGAGGTTTGCCGACTAAATATTAATTATATTGTTTTTTCTTAAATATTATTTGCCTAACTCTACTTTATATAAATGTCCGAATTTTTTTTTATCATGTATTTTGCTAAGTTTTTATGTTTGCATTTTCTTTGTACGAATGCGTTGAAGTTTGTTTATGTTTTTTGTAGTTTTGAAAACTACGCTTGAAGAACGTAAATAAATGCGCATTATATTTGCATTTTAATATATTGTACATTTTTTTATTTAAAACTATATTGCATGGGTGTCCGAGTTCTTTATTGAGCCACTGTATTTGACTAAAACATGCGCTGGGTACCATTAAATCTTAGCGACTGTTTACTTTGTTTTTTCATATTACCGCTACCTTAATTCTGCTGCAGCATCCTCCATTCGATTTGACCTCTATGATGACGCTGCGTCCAAGACCTTGAAAATAGGTTTTGTTTTAGTTTCGCTTTCCATGTTTACATTTTGGTTCAGTTCGTTTCCAAATGGCATTGCAAGTCCAGTTTACTGTATTTAATTATTAGTTACTAACGAAATATTTTGTGTAAAATTTTAAAGTGAATAGGTATGTAAATATGTTGTATGCTTTATATTAATAGTATTATTAGTATGGTTTGGGTACATTGGGTAATAAATGTGGTATAGTCTGATAAATCCCCCACCTGGTTTCGAAAACCGGGATTTCCTAAATTGTCTATGTATATTTCTTTGAAATTTCATTAAGTGGAAGCAATTGTAATACCAATGTCCCTGAAGGTTAGTAATATCTAGGCATGGGCAGCCATAATTTATTGTAATAATATATATTTTTCTGTTATTTCTTTGTCAAGTCTATGGTTACAAAACTACTTAAATATGTATGTTATTTAAAGATAAGAATTAAAAGTAATTTGAAGCTTAGATGAAAAGAGAGATTTAGGAAGGAGACAATTAAAAAGTCTACTTATTTCATTAAGAGATTTCAAATCACTATTTAATCAATGCGATATACAAATTTTAGGATGCAACGGAAAGTGAAAATGCAAAACTCTTTGCCGAATATTGAAGCTTATCTACTCCAGTAGATCTATGCACTTAATGATACCACAAACAATGTCCTAGATAAACATCAGCGATTGTAGTATAGACCTTGAGAAAAGTGATTTGAAATTTCTTAACATACAAAGGGTCTCATAAAACGGACGTGGCTCGTTATCATTTGGGAGTAAGCAGTATGAATTAAATCCTTAAAGTCTAGCGCATAACGCCGCAGAAAGCCCAAGTTGGAATAGGCCTTAAGAGTAATGAAATTAATGTGATCAACAAAGGAGAATGCTGAGGAAAGTCGAGTATTTTAAATGGTATAAGCCGGGACAATCAGACTTTAGCCAAGGTCTTGTGGAATCATTTACTGATATTAAGCGGCAATTTGTTTCAGTTACTGTATGCTGATAGAAAAAAAAATGTTCCGTATAAATTAACAAAGAAAAATAAGCATATTTTTTGTTTATATACGAGTAGCACTTTTAAGGTCCTCAAGAGAGTTTCTAAACCAAACTAGAGCGAAGCGAGCAATCTCAACTATCTATTATTCAAAAGGCAGGTGTATTTAAACATTAATAAAAAGGTTTTAATCCCAGAAAGCATGTCAGGAACAAATAAATTAATATTATAAAATTCTATCGCAAGCATCGGAAGGTACGTATTAGAATAATTTTAAGATATCTTAAGAGTCTCAAGCTTAGAAATTAATTTTACTAACTCTGCAATACTCGCTGGGTAAAAACTACCACTGTGAACATAAATTTGGTTGTATTTATCTCCTAACTTTCAGCAATATAAACTTAGCACTTGGGGAAGAGACAGCTGAAACTCCACTTGTACCTGTAGGACCGAGGAGTTCTGAGTTGCATTTTTAGGTTTCAAAAAGATCATTAAGAAATGTGAAATTTCCAACTGAAGAGAGAAATCAAAAAACGGTAAGCCAGTACTGATCGACTGCATTTCAACTGATGCAAGTATTTCGGACATTGATATATGTACATTATTCTGAGACTTTGAGACTTATTCCATGTGAAAAGTTCTAGTATGACAATATAAGACAAATACCTGTGTTAGTTTTTTAATTATTTACATTTTTGTTTGATTTTATTTTTGGTTGTAAAGGCATTAATTTTTTTGTTAAACAATTTTGGGAAACAATTTTTTTGCGTCAATTTTGAAAAACACCTCGCCTTGGATTTGTTTTCTTATTCTTGTCATTCATAGCTGAAACTATTCTTAGTAGTCTTTGGGATTCCATTAACTTTTTGAGCGACATATGTATATTCGGCGAGACAGTGAAAAATACCGTGTATAAACACTTAGCAACTCTTCGATCGATTTGAAGGCGGACGGAACATACGAGTGCATTGCTATCACTTCGCTAGGGCAATATTTTGCACTGATTTGTCATGTCAAGGAATTGCTCTAGAGAGAATGAGATATAGATCATATCTGTGCTACTTATATCAGAAGCTCGGGTAATCAGAAGGTGTCTACTGTTTTCCTAAATTAAGTAATAATAACGAAAAGAGACTGAGTATTAATCATATCATTTAGTAATTTACTCAAAACCAAAATTTATAAGCTTCAAGCGGCTAAAAACGTTTTTTTGACGAAACAAATGATAAATTTCCTAATGCCAATAGTAATATATATTTGATCGTGAACACGCAGCTCTTTTTTTGTGGTGGGTGAGGAGGGTTTAAAATGCCTTCGCCCTTACAGCGACCGTCGTCAACTGTGTCGAATGGTGTAGCCACTAAAACAATCCCTCCTCCTCTTCTGGGGACACCTCCTTCGCGGAACTACCTTTCATTACTTCGGGAAGGCCCAGAACGGTGTCCATTAAATGTACGAATACTATTCACCCACGTCTGGGTCTACCATATTTGTAGCCAGCTTCATGCTATAGGCTCATCTTCTAATGTCTCACTGCCGTCATACCAGTGGTATGTGTGGCATGCTCTCAGGTTCCTCTCACATGGGCGTATGGATGTTACACGCTATCGAGGTTTCTTTTGCATCTGCAGCAAAGAAGATGTTGCGGTAATATTATACCGTCCTATGCCGTCGTGAGCACGTGACCGTCTGTTATTTGTCGTCAGTTCGTAGACAGTCCATGCGTTTTGCGCTGCCACTCTGCGCGTTGCAGGTGCGGAATTAACCTCTTTTCAAAATTTTTAACTGCAATCCAACAGTCATGTGATGCACACATGTTTTTGATTAAGCTATTTGGGCTCAGCTGTTCGCCCAAGACTAACTCAAGCGTTCGGCGTTCTTCGTTGAAACGATCGCAGTAGAAGAACACATGATCCGCGCTTTCTATTGCATTGTCGCAGCTTGGACAGAACGAAGTGTCCTCAATGTGAAAACGATGGAAGTACTCCAAGAAACATCCGTGACCGCTCAATATTTGAGTTAAATAGTAGTCTACGTCACCGTGCCTTCTGGTCACCCATTGGATAATTTAGGGATAAGTCTATAGGTCCAACGTCCGTTAACAGACTATTCCCATCTGCTTTGCCATTTTTCTAACGAACGCAGACGTTCTGCAGCTTGCACTTTAGTTGTCGGCTTTACTCTTTGTCTGTCATAAAGTTGTCCCATTTCCTGCACAAGTATATCTATTGGGAGCTTTCCAGCGATGACGCAAACCGCATCGTCTGATACGGTCCTGTATGCGCGTGCATTTCGCCGGTGCACTTGAGCTACTGGTCTAATATTCGATGGCTTAGCTCCAGCCCATATATGAGCAGCATATAAGATTACTGAATCCACCACACTTGCCAGGAGGTGCCTTCTGGCGCCTTGCGGTCCGCCAATGTTTGGAAGAATTCTTGTAAGAGCACCGTTGACTGCCGCTGCTTTGGAACCCACAGTTGCTAAATGTTGCTTAGAGCAGAGCCGTGAATCAATCATTACGCCTAAATACTTTATTGCCTCTTGCGACACTCTTTTTTTCTTTGCGCAGTTACGAGGACCGCTTCTGTTTTTTGTACGGCCAACTTCAGCCCCGCTGCAGAAAGCCATAGTTGGACCCTAGCTGCTGCATCATTACACTTCTTCTGCAGGTGGTCTAGCTTCTTGTCCGTGACCACGAGAGCGATGCCATCGGCATAGCCTACCAGTGTTGCTTTATCCGGCAATTTTAACCTAAGTACTCCGTCGTACATGGCATTCCACAGTGAGGGTCCAAGGACTGATCCCTGAGGGACGCCACCAGTGACTTTATATGTCTTTAGACCGTCGTCAGAATCATACTGCAAGATTCTCTCCCTAAAGTAGCTTCGTATTATACGTATTAGATATCCAGAGACTTGGAGATTTCTTAGAGACAGCAAAATGTTTGACCACCTCGCCGAATTGAACGCATTTTTGACGTTTAGCACACAGAACTTCATCCGTGTGTGTCCTCCGTTAATGGTGTCCCGCGCTATATTTGTCACCGTTCTAATAGCGTCCACAGTCGATCTAGCCCGTCTGAAGCCAAATTGTTTGTCAGATAAGCCGGTTGGGCATTCTAGATAGCTTTGTAGCCGGTCACAAATGATGCGCTCAAGCACTCTACCCACCGTGTCGAGCATACAGAGGGGTCTGTATACCGATGACTGATTTGATTAAAGGCGATGTTATAAACGCCGTCTGGGCCTGGTGCTTTGTTGCCTTTTATAGTATACGCTTTAACATGCTTAAGACTTCTTCTGTTGGAATGTAGTCGATGTCAGTCACTTTTTGGTGACGGTCATTAGTTTCCTCCTTTTGGGGAAAAAGCTCCATTACCACTTGGCTGAGCAGGATGTGGCAAGTAGGTTGCGGTGCTAGCGGTCCTTTCACTTTCTGCATTACCGTTCTGTAGGCATGGCCCCAGGGATCATTGTCAGCGATGTTTCGCATTTCCTCAAAGCATCGAGTTTTGCTCTGTTTAATAGTTGTTTTCAGCTCCAACTTGAGTTCACGGTATTCGGCGTGCAGCACTACCCATGTTGGACCATGTCTTGCTCTTTGCGCTTTTCTTCGCGCTTTATTACAGGCGTTATGTATACTGAATATCTCCTTTGACCATCAGTAGATGGGTTTTCTTTTGTTGTTGTATCTGCTTCTTGGCATGGCTGCATCACACGCCTCTTTCATGTGTTCGGAAATCTGTTCCGCCATATCTTCCGCCGCAGTGCGGAAGACAGTGACATTTCTCCAAATCAATTGGAAGCTCTCGGCGTTGAAGGCAAATTTCTTCCATTTTTGTCGCGTCCTTCGTTCTTCTGGCAGTTGTATAGCGTTGTTTATCCCAATTACTATAGCCAAATGATCGCTGTGAGTGTACAATTTTTCATCTACCATCCATTTTGTGCGGTTTGCTGTGGTGGAATCTGTAAAAGCGAGGTCGATTATTGATTGCCCACTGGCGCAGTCGAATGTGTTCACTCCTGGGGTGTTGAGCAGAACAAGGTTCATTTACGAAACAGAATTGCAGAAAATTAAATTCTTAAATTTACGCTTGAATATCGTTGGAGAACCCAAATATTTTCGCTAACATTTCCGTAAACATTTTAATTTTGTCTTATTACTTGTTGAGTGTAAAACAAAACTTAAAAAAAAAAACACTTTATAATAAGTCATATAATTTCCATTTCAAAAAAAACAAAGAACTGCGATTGATTTTTTGATTTCAAAAATACAAAAAAAATGCCTTTGAAAATGTGCACTGTCGTGTGTAACTCTGTAACTGATTTTTTTTTTTAATTTTTTAAATTAATTGTTTTGTTATTTTTTAAAGAAATATTATTCGTGCTTCGACAAGAACCGTATACATCAAAGGATTAAACTTCAATTCACAAAAATTCATTTAAATTTTGAAGTTTTTAGTCGGAATTTTTAAAAAACTTTTGAGGATGCATTAACATGGCTCATGTTTTTGTTTTTGCTGATGGATCTTGATAATAAGTGCAATTTATAAAAACTGGCGTTAATTTTTCGTTTAATATTTTTACACCACTCTTACATTTTCATCCACCATAAATTCTTGAATTGAAATATCCATGTGAACAGCACTCAAAACACCTACCTCTTTCGTTCAGCTGATCTGTTCTAAATACGTACCTCTTAAAATGCCACTATTTTTTAAGGTTTCCGTTGTATTTAAATTCCTGTATGGCCTAAAAACTTGCTCGCAATCTATGCGTTTGTGGTAAACTATATTAGTGTTGTATTTAGTACTCTTACATTTTAGGAGTGGAAGCTTAGCATATCGACGTTTTTTTACTTAAGGTAGCTGCAAAAGGTCCGCGCAAGATTTAGCCTTTGCCATCGAGGTTGCTGGATCAAAAACTTCTTTCGTAAAAAACTTTAGTATTCTTACATTTCAACCACAGAACAAAAGTCTCGCATGGAGTACAGTTTCTCTTGATGATCTTGATACAAATAGAGATTTTTCCTGAAGGGTCCGCGATCAACAAATGGTGAATTGCTTCTATAGGTGGACACTTGTAGAGTTGTAGCATCGTTCACAAATAACCGCCTACAAATTTGTTCCTACATAGATAATTAAACGTTCGAGTATAATCCTTTAGTCTATATATTCAAATATATAAATATTTCAAATATATAAATATAGGGTACCCTTAAATTTCGAAAATCGAAAATTTAGGATATTTTCAGGAAATTTTTTTTACAATAAAAAAATGAAAAACGATACTTACGTTTTTAAGGCTTCCTAAAAAACTTCTTTTACATATAAAAATGAAAAAAAAAAAATGTTTTTGTTTTTAAGGGGACAGATACCTGTAAACGGCCATATTATCCCTGATTTTCATTAAAATTATAATATTTAAAATGAAGAAGTCAATATATTTTTTTCAAAATTGGCATACAGTTTATTTATACATCAAAATATGAATACAAAAAACTAAAATTTTTTTGTTTACTAATGTCATAATTTCTATATGAATTAAAAAAAATGAAAAAATAAAAATTCGCGAAATAAAAAAAACTGGAAACACATAGAAAGTAATACCATAAAAACGATGTGAGCAAAATTTCAAGGAGATCGGTTAATAACTTTTCGAGTTATCGTGTACGCCAATTCGAAAAATATAGTTTTGAGAAAAACGCGTCTAAAGTTTGAATACAGCGTAACTATACCTCTCCCAGCGCTCGAACGCAAAAAATAGAGCGTTCACGATTGACGATCTATAATATAAGAAATACTTAAATTTACGTTCTAAAAATTTTTTGTTTACTAATGTCATAATTTCTATATGAATTAAAAAAAAATGAAAAAATAAAAATTCGCGAAATAAAAAAAACTTGAAACACATAGAAAGTAATACCATAAAAACGATGTGAGCAAAATTTCAGGGAGATCGGTTAATAACTTTTCGAGTTATCGTGTACGCCAATTCGAAAAATATAGTTTTGAGAAAAACGCGTCTAAAGTTTGAATACAGCGTAACTATACCTCTCCCAGCGCTCGAATGCAAAAAATAGAGCGTTCACGATTGACGATCTATAATATAAGAAATACTTAAATTTACGTTCTAAAAATTTTTTGTCATATTCTTAAAGGACTATATTAACATTTTATGAAAAAAACAGAATTTTTTTTTTGAAATTTTACAGGTATCTGTCCCCTTAATTTCAATAATTTAAAAAATGCCACTGAAGTTAACCCTCCCGAAAATAGGACCTGGACGGTGTTGTCCATTTGGCTCTTCTATTTATCTGAAACACAAAAACCAAAAAAAAATATTAATCAGTTTGACTGTAGCTATGTCCAGTATATATATACCTATATAATTGACGCATACACCCATTTTGGGTGTTTGGCCGAGCTCCTCCTCCTATTTGTGGTGTGCGTCTTGATGTTGTTCCCCAAATGGGGGGACCTATAGTTTCAAGCCGATTTTCAACGGCAGATATTTTTTATGAGGAGCTTTTTCATGGCAGAAATATACTCGGAGATTTGCCATTGCCTGCCGACGGGCGACAGCTATTAGAAAAAACTTTTTCTTTATTTTGATCTTCCAGCGAGATTCGAACCTACGTTCTCTCTGAATTCCGAATAGTAGTCACGCACCAATTCATTCGAAAACGGCGGCCGTATTAGAATGAAAAAAGAAAAAAAAGGACAAAATGGGGCGGTTTTGAATTTGCCACTGTAAAAATCGATGTTTTTTCAGTTTTTTAATAAAAAAAATACGAAGTAATTGAAATAATAATATGATTCTAGCCATTGATATTGTGAACAACATATTAAAAACATGCTAAAAACCGCATAAATCTGAAATAATGTAATAAAATCGCATAAAAAAGGGCACTTGTCCCATATTATTACTATAGATACTTTCCATAGACCGCATAAATCTGAAATAATTAAATAAAATCGCATAAAAAAAATATTGTATTTTTGAAAATTATATCTTTATTTAAGAAACGTCAGAATCGAAAAATAAATTTAAGTCAGAAATAAAATCAGACAATACCCACATGTTGCGCATTCGTTTAGGATTTGGCGTAAAATCACTTTCGTCACTTGAGGAAATGTACACGCCTGATCAGGATGGTGATGCAGGCGGTTCCATACTTGTAGGGTTAGCATTTCTGATGTAATCTGTGATGAGTTTTTGCCTAGCTGGTTTAGAATATTGTTTATATGTACAATTCCCGATAGGTCGACATGCATTTTTTAATTTAAAAAAATCGTACTATTTCAAAACCGCATAAAAAAAAGCCGCATAAAAACAGAACCTACTGTACATGAGTTTAAAGTTTGAGGTACAGGAGCGCGCGGACCGCTCTCTACCTAGTTAATGGGCTGTAGAAGCTATAATCTTGGGAATTTCCGCATGAAAATTTCACAGTATATTCTTAAGATACCATATTTTCGAAATATCGAAAAAACAAAAAATCGATTTTTTGAAATTTCTAGACCACCGGGTCCCCTTAAAACTAAGAACAGATAACAGTTTTATCAAACCAGATCTCTGTAATTGAAAAAATGTTCTCCAAACATTGAGGCCAAACAATACATCGATTTCGACGATCTAGACTCTAGAGGCATACCGAATTAGATTTAAGGCTACAATATCCTTTTGGTAGGCCTCTACATACAACGTTTCCCTTATTTTAAATTTTTCCGTAAAGATTAAACTACACATCCACCAAATCCGGCAGCTTCGGGGACTGATTGATATCGTAAATTCAGTTTCCAGTTAAATGGTCGGTGTTGATTGTCTCATCGCTGAACGCCAATTTTGTTTTGATTTGATTACTTCCAAATATTGATGTTTGAGATGCCAATAGGTCGCTAATTATTTACGTTCTTACAACTATAATTTTCATAAAATATACATTTAGATCTTGAAACCAAAATGTATCGATTGCTCCTAAGTAGTTTGATTAACATTTTAATTGGCTTTACATGCGTACTCATACACATACATACACTCATTTCTCCTCACCAACATTGGATTAGCCACCCGCGGTGCGTTTTTGAGCGGTGTTTATTTCGACACGACCACAACGATGATGGTGACATGCTAATGATAAGTTTAAGTAAGTATTCGCTCTCAGAATGAATACTAAAAATAGAGTTTTGCCTTTGGTGGTTCGATGTCTTAGGCAGAAGGCAGCACTAATCGGCCATTAGGTCAGCCTCGCATTTGCATAAATGATTTCATAACTCAACTAAAACACAAGATCTATGAGTGTATGCATGTATGTGCAACGAAAGGCAAAGACTGTGATGGCTAACTGAAAATATCGAAAACAAACTTATTCATTTGATTCGCAAAATAGATATATGTATGTGCATATGTTTGTAGGTTTACTATATTTGAACTTTTAACTTTTAACGGCCTCCTCTCATCTGCAAGGTTTTTTACTCATTGCTATTGAGAAGAGTTTTTGTGCTCACTGATTGTAGAATATATTATTGAAGTTTTGAACAGAATAACGGTTTCACTTTTGCAGAAAATTTACTTTGGATTCCTATATAAACACGCATCACCTCTTTCCAAATCAGAAACAAATCGTATTCCAAAGCAAAAGAACTTCAAAAACTTCAACATGCGTGCATTCTTCGTATGTACACACATATTTGCTGTTTTCATTCGAATTAGTGTTTTGTTTCGAGGATAAAATAACTGATTTGATAATTATTACTTTTGCAGGTTTTGTGCTTAGTTGCCGTTGCCTACGCCGATAAGTTGGGCTATAACTACAGTCCTGTGGGACATTCCGACTCTGGACTTTCCTTCTCACCAGGCAGTTCTGGCAGCAGCGGAAGCCTTGGAGGATTGGGAGGTCTTGGCGGTAATGTTGGACTGGGAGGCAGTGGAGGTCTTGGAGGTCTCGGAGGGCTTGGAGGCAGTGGTGGATCAGGTAGCAGCGGAAGCCTTGGAGGATTGGGAGGTCTTGGTGGTAATGTTGGACTGGGAGGCAGTGGAGGTCTCGGAGGGCTTGGAAGCAGTGGTGGATCGGGTAGCAGCGGAAGCCTTGGAGGACTCGGAGGTCTTGGCGGTAATGGTGGGCTAGGTGGCAGTGGAGGACTTGGCGGAATTGGTGGTGGTATTGGTGCTCCAGCTGGTGGCTCCGGAAGTGTCGGTCCATCTTACTCTGCACCCGCCGAGTTGAACAAAGAATTTTACACTTACACTGCTCCCGATGAAGACTTTAATGACGCTGATGCCGTTCAAAAGGTTGCCAGCACTCTGAAAAAGAACCTACGTGTTGTTTTCATTAAGGGACCCGAAAACACTGGTCTTGAAAACGCTGCCCTACAACTGGCTAAACATGCTAGCGAAGACAAAACCGCTATCTATGTTTTGCAAAAACAAAGCGACATCTCAGATTTGGCTAACAAACTTAATGCCATCCAAAGTCAGAGCAGCCATAAACCCGAAGTGCACTTCGTCAAATACCGTACTCCTGAAGATGCCGCCAATGCTCAAAAAGCTATCCAATCGCAATACGACCAATTGGGTGGAAACTCCCAATCGCACGATGGTGGCGTGGCCCCAGTGCACAACCTCGCTTCCCAAGCTCCAGTTCGCGCACCCGAAGTGCACGCTCCCCGCAACGCCTACTTGCCATCTTCCATCATCCGCTTTTGAGTTGGATTGAATAAGCTGATGGATTGAACAAGTTATTTCCGTGTTTAATCTTTTGCTTTATAGAAGGACTGATTTGTTACATTTGTTAAAAAGTTTTGAAATGATTGTTATGGAACTATGTTTATTACCCTTTTTGTTAACGAATATATGAAAGTATTAGAAGAACATAATGTTTCGTTTACCTATTATGTAAAGTGTATTAGATTTTTCTTAATTCTAAAAATGGGTTTCCAAGCTCTAATCGTCCGTAGCTTCTTGAAAGATGTCTACAACTTCTTTATTTCTTAAGCTCTTTTCCAATTGTCAAGCCGCTTAACAGGGCAGCCAAATAATAATGATCTAGCATTTTGTAAGTTTTGCCTATGATGTATCTAGTCACTCCATTTCTTCGGTTGCGGTTTCAGGAAACCTACTATTTATCGAAATTTTCTTGCTCATTCATCCGTTTCATATTTTTCGGAAATATGTTTTATCCCGACACTAAGTACCGCTTCAAGACTACGCTTGCACTGACTCTTGAAGGATAATTAATGGTATTTCCCAAGTATGACGAAACCTAAGTATGGATAGAGTATGTTTTTCGGAATTTTTATTTCTACTCTCTTCGAAGTTTTAAGGTGGGTCTTAAAAAACTTTTCCATACGATGCGGATGCCTTGAGATTTTTGCAACACTTTTTCTACTACTTCTCTCTAAGAGATTTTGAATTCATCAGAGCCAAGTGTTCTTGCATGCGTCAAATTGGATGAGGATTCTGAATGTGATCGCCAATGCTGATATAATTTATATTACCATGATTAAAAGGTTTAGAAAAAGTTAGAAACTCTGACTTATATGATATTTGTGGTAGAATAGTTTATATTTTTCTAAAAAATTATGAAAATTAAAAAAAAGGAAAGTAGTCAAAATTGCTAATTAGGTGGACGCAACCATCGGCAAACAGTCTGTGTCATTCGCACATGTTGGCAGTTGTAATTTTGTCTCTTACCACTTCGTTTATTTAGCAGCATTACCATCGATAATGTGCCAAGTGCTACTTTGGACCAAGTAAGCAATTGTGTATTAAAGTCCTCTCTCGACGAACCAAAATCACACTTCATAAATCATTATTCCCATCCTAGTGTATCGTGCAGAAGTTTTGGGAGAAAGATTCTGCGGAATAGTCGTAAACAATTGCATCTTGGAGACAACGAATATCGCAGATGATGAAACAAGGACAACATAGATTTAGCGCAGCGAACTAAGATCCAGCTGCTCAGCTGGCTCGGTCATGCCGTTCGAATAGTTACAAACGCTCCGGCTCTCGATGAGCTATCAGCCTCAGGTCGGCCTCCTTTGCGTTAGAAAGATCAGGTGGAGAAGGACTTGGCTTCCCTTGGTGTGCCCAACAGGCGCCGGTTACCACGAGAGAGTATCGCCTGTGCTGCTTTTTTAAACTCGCTCAAAATCACATAAGCAGTTATCGCGCGAATCAAGGAAAAATACCGCATATGCTGAGTACACTTTGAATTTTACGCGACGACTTTGAAGAATTACGCGACATACAAAACGCGTGGAATCTAAAAAATGCCATTATCGATATGACGAAAGTTCGAAATTTTGTAACCTTTGGCCGCAGTTGTTCGCGGTTGAAAATTAAGTTTTCTTTAATCATGCTATTTTTTGGGAGAAAAGGTATATGCCAACAACAAAGGTGAATTCATAAAAGATAGTAGCGGGAGCAGAAGGTGATAAAGCAGTGTCAAAATGTCATTGATTTTGTTTTTACAAAAACACTTCTTACCTTCTCCGTATTTCAGGAATCCCATGAACTCCAATCAGAATCTGAACAAAACGGATACATTTTTATCATTTAAACTACCAAAGAGCAAGACAAAGAACAAATAGAAAAAACCAAAACAGCTGCTCTATAGCAAAACATTATATGCCAATAACCCAAAGGCATTGATGAAATTGAGATGGTCCGGTGATACGCTAAATGGCTACGTAAATTTCGCAAAAGTATAAACTTCATGGGTGGGTAACTACTCTACTCTTTTTTGCAATAAAACACCAGAAATTCGAAAATAAATATTTTTTTGTTCATATTTCCAAACTGAATAATTAATGGGATATCCATGTGATGATCTTTTCATTAATAAAGCTCCTAAGCAGGAAACACAAATTTTTTCTCTCATCTCGATATGTATTTTGCTATTCGTCTTCAACAGGCCAATGCATTTGCACTTTGTTCTCGATTATAGGTAAATTTATTATTATACATATTATTATATATATTACAAAATAGAAATGCATACTTCTTAAATAAAATTACATACCAACTAAAATGCAAGATATTTATTTGTAAAACTGGTTTGTTAATTTTTTTATTTCTATTCGCTCAAACTTTTTGGACAATTAGTATGCGATTTAAATATAGGGTTTTCCAATAACAGGTGTTACAGATGAATGGATTGCGCTATCGAGAGATGATTAACGATCCTTTATGGCCGGAATTGGATGGTATTGATCTTGACAACGTTTACTTTCAACAAGACGGCGCTACGTACCACACAAGCAACGAAACCATTGATCTTTTACGGGAAAAGTTTCCGGACCGTGTTATCTCTCGAAGAGATGATCACAATTGGCCACCGAGATCTTGTGATTTAACACCTTGTGACTTTTTTCTTTGGATCTACGGGAAAGAGAAGGTCTGCGCCAACAGCCCAGGGTCAATTAAAGACCTCAAAGATGGAATTCGTGAGGCTGTTGAGGACATAGGGCCGCCATTTTGCAATTCGGTTATGGAAAATTTCATGAAAAGGATATTGTCCTGTAAGCGTGGTCGTGGTGGTCATTTGCCTGATATTATTTTTCACTATTAACTGTATACCTTCCTCTTTATAATGAAATAACCATCCGATCATTTATATTATAAAATAGCATTTTTCTTTGAATATCAAAATAACACCTCTTATTGGAAAACCCTTTACTTAACCCTAACGTTCTGATGCTTTCTTAAAAATTTAATCACAATACAATATTAGGTGGAGCCGAACGCGAAGAAAGGAATGGAAAAGCCACGAGCTGCGCATGGCCAACAATAGGTTGGGTAAATCTACAATGATGGGGAAAGCGATGACTACGAAACCGCCCGGATGCCTTCCCAAGTGCTGGAATGAGAGTTGGACATCCAGATCTGCCGACAACTAATATTTTTTTACTTGGAAATCAAAAAACATTCCATCTTTTATATGAAAATTGCTGAATAACAGGTTTCGATCCTATAATAAAGAAGAAGAAAAGAAGAAGAATTCTTTGTGGAAAAACAAAATTTTAGGATGCACCATTTTCGATAGCCACCAAGGCTAGAAATTGTGTATAGGTTGGCAAAAAAGTCTTGCGGTATTTTTATTGAATTTTCAATTGTTCATAAAATTGGTTATAATAATGCGATTTAAGTCAAATATGCGCCGTTTTGTTCGATGACGAGTTCCCAACGAGATGCCCACTTCATAATGCCCCTCTTATAGAAGCTCGCTTCCCTATTGTCAATAAACTCCGAGAGCCAATTTTCACAGGTCTCTCTTGTGGACAACTTCCGACTACCAAGCTCGTTCGCCATGGACAGAAATAAATATTATAGTAATCACTTGGTGCGAGATCCGGACTATACGGTGGATGCAAAAGCACCTCCCATCCGAGCCCCCGGAGCTTCTGGCGCGTCACCAAAGATGTGTGTGGCCTGGCGTTGTCCTGATGGAAGACATTTCGGCCTCTGTTGATCAAAGATGGCCTCTTCTGCATGAGTGCTGCATTCAAGCGGTCCAGTTGTTGGCAGTACAGGTCCGAATTGAGCGTTTGGCCATAGGGGAGCAGCTCATAGTAGATGATTCCCTGCCAATCCCACCAAACACACAGAAGAACCTTCCTGGCCGTCAATCCAGGCTTGGCCACCGTCTGGGCAGCTTCACCGCTTTTCGAGCACGACCGTTTGCGATTCAGAAGCGATTCGCATACATCCATACGGGCAAAAATGTTTTTTTGCGTCAAGTCGTGTGGCACCCATACATCGAGCTTCTTTTTGAATTAAAGCTTCTTCAAATGGTTTATAACGGTTTGATGACTCATGCCCAGCTCTTGGCCGATGCTACGGCTGCTACTATGCCGGTCTCTTTCGATCAATTCAGCGATTTTATCGCAATTTTCGACGACAGGCCTTCCGGACCGTGGCGCATCTTCGATCACCTCTGCACTAGAACGAAAACGTTGAAACCATCGTTGTGCGGTGGAAATGGAAACTGTATCGGGTCCATGAACTGCACAAATTTTATTGGCAGCATGAGATGCATTTTTGCCTTTATCGTAGTAGTACTGTAAAATATGCCGTATTTTCTCTTTATTTTGCTCCATGTTTGCGACGCTATAACTCACGAACGACTAAAAGCAAACAACAATTAATCAAACACGTGTTAGAACGTGAAAAGAGCTTTCCAAAAAGCTCTAGCGTGAATCGATGCGACGAATACAACTAGAACTACGCGCTTGCAAAGACAAGCTTGCGAAAATACCGCAAGACTTTTTTGCCAACCTTTATTTTTGTAGAATCTCATGGAATTCAAAACTCCCAAATAACTTTACGAGAAATTAATGGGATTTTAAAGAAATCAAAGTCCGATTACCCCAAATATTCTTACTTGTCTTCATCAGGGCTGTTCTTCACTAAGACCGTGAGGCTCTGACATTCAATTCCTGAATATGTGAAGGCGTGGGTAGGAGTAACTACCAGGGCGTATTACACAATTGCTTTAATTCCGTACAATGAAAGTGTGGTGTGATAAAACTGTTTCCATTTCTCTGACTCTCTCGTTTCTACTATAAATCCTCATCTTGTACATTCCAATTTATGTGTCTGACTATTCCTATATTTATCTCTAACTTTGTTTAGATTTTTTATACCTAACATACGAGCTGGAGGCTTAATCTAACGAAGAAAACACGTTTTTTTGTTTAAAATTAGCTTTATTCATCAACGTGATTTCCATCAAGAACCATGCAATCATTCCAGCACCGCTCTAACATTTGAATACCATTTTTTTAGAACGATTTACCTTTTGCATCAAAAAAGATCTCAGTTTCAGCGATAACCTCTTCATTCGAGCGAAATTTCTTACCGCAGAGCATTTTTTTAAGTCTGTGAACAGCCAGTAGTCGCCAAATCGTATTCTCCAGAAGTGAGGCCAATTTGAAATTCTATTCATGTGGTTTTGCCATTGTTTTGATATCTTTACGATGTCAGCTAACTCATTCAAAACGATTTTGTTGATTATTTTTCTGGTATCATTGCCTCTTTTGGACGACCATTGCGTCATCATCGGTGAAGTCAGCAAACCATTCGAGTTTTTCCCCATCAAGTGGCAGTGTGAAATTAAAACACGAAATTCTTGTTGATCCTTTGTTCTGAAAATAATAAAACTAGCGCCGCTCTTACCACAATAACTTCCGAACTAATAAATAGAATATCATTAAATTTTAGCAGCTGCCTTAGTACTAACTGAAAAAGAGGCGAATGCAATAAAACTAGTGTCATACATGTGTTAGGCCCGGGACTTTTCAGCCCAAGTGTTGTTAGTTTTAAATTTGCTTTTTATAAAAGTATTCGATTTTGAATTTTGTAACTTTCAACCATTTGATTTATTGGAAAAAAAACTAAAAATTTCAGCAGATACATCCATATTTTTTGTTCAATAAAGAAACAAATTAAAAAAAAACTAACAACAGCAATTTGACAATTAAAATTTTGCAGTACTAAATTTCTTTACCATTTTTATTAGACCATTACCAAATTTATTAGAAATTAATTTTATTCTTTTACATTCACAAAAAAATCTGCTTAGGTTTTATCAAACCGCCACTAGAAATATTATATATTTCTCATGAGACCACTGTCAAATTGCATTACTTCTACCTTGTTGAATGTACCTTGTCTATGCATTATGTTCGAACAATTCTCCGCATGTAAAATTATTTGAACAAAATTTGAGAGTAGTGGAATATTGAGACAAAATTAAAAAAAATAAACTGTTCACATTTTTTGATTGCTATTTGAACACTCGACCAGCTACATATGAATGGGTGTTGTGCAGTCTCTTCGCGAATGGTTTTATGTATAGTAAACTTTTGTAAGTAGACCAACTTTTGCCAGACATATGCACTAATAGCTCATTTTATTTCCAAAATAATTTATATATATTACATTTTTTAGAACAAAGAGAAAATATTTCAGTTATGCGTGATTTACGATGTGGGCAAGATTCCCATACAAAACAAAATTAAAAAAATAGTGCATTTAGAAATTGCATTAAAAACAAAAATGCATTTCTAGGAGAGAAGCCTGTCGTGAGCACAAATCTTTCATTTTTAGTACATTTTAAGCCATAGAGTAAAACAAATATGCACACTGACAAGGAGATGGGAAGAAAAGTTTGAACTTTACAAATATTTGTTTCCAAACAATTTAAAGAGAACTCAAGAAATATAACACCATGCCATCATTTTAGAGTTAAAACTTGGGTGCGAAATTAATGTGCCACCGCTTTTATTCTTTGATACTTTTGCCATCATCCTTTCCATGAATGAATTAAATAGCAATAAAAAATTAGCTCCCTTTCCACGGCAGTTGGTTCTACGTTACCGGAATGACCCGAATTTATAGTATATCTGACTTGGTCATGTTTATTTAACAAGTCCTTAGCTTTGCCTTGAGGAATGTTTATGCTGCAATAACAACAACAAGAAAATGTATTGCTTATTTGATGCCTGTGTCGTGCTGAGTGGGATAGTGGGTGACTATCATCCAGAAGGCCCGGGTCGAAGCCCACTGAATACATGAAGTATGAAATAATCGGAAAAGGGTTTTTATATCGGACAGCTCTCGGCACAAATGATAAACTTCCGAGTGTGTTCCTGTCATGAAAAAACTTTTCATAAAAACCATTTTCCGTTCGAAGTTGCCATAAAATTCATACCAAGCCACTTACAAATTGAAGCGGAAGCTCGGCTAAATACCTAAGGAAGCAAATACGCCAATCAAAATTTTGACTAAAAAGTTCGATGTTTTGATGAAATTTTTAGAATTATTTTAAATTTTGTATAAAATATGGAACCTTAGGCTGCATGATTTTTTTTGAAGTACAATATATATATTTTTATTGTATAAGCAAAGAGCCAAAACTTCGCAAAATGTCGCTACGCTATTATTGACATATACATACATGGAAGCCATCGGGAAGCAACGACAAGACACTGAGGGTTTTTCGAGAAGCTTTCAAAAGCAGCTGACTACTTAAAAATTAAAGAAATGCGCGTGACAGACACAGATAGATGTATCCTCGAAGTGTTTGCTTTTTTCTGAGCAGCATATTAAGACATATTAAAAAATAATAATTGAGGAGCTTTTTCGTGGCAAAAATACACTCGGAGGTTTGCCATTGCCTGCCGAGGGGCGACCGCTATTAGAAAAAAAGTTTTCTGAACTTTGGTCTTTCGCCGAGATTCGAACCTACGACCTCTCTGAATTTCGAACGGTAGTCACCCACCAACCCATTCGGCTACATCGGCCGCCATTTGTGGAACGACATCAAGACGCACACCACAAATAGGAGGAGGAGCTCGGCCAAACACCCAAAAAGGGTGTACGCGTCAATTATATTTATATATTTAAATGAAGGATGCATACCCCGTACACGAAACCTTCAGCGTGTAAGGGTCGGAGAAATCGGATGACTGCTAACGAAAGCACGCATGGCGTAAGATATGGTAATAATAAAACTTATATGACTAGCAAAAGTAAGCTTCGAATGGAATATTACATCCTAGTCTTTGATTACCCTTACCCAGGGCATGCTAGATATACGACAAGAGGTGTCAACAACAGTGGCACGGTTAGAAAAGGTAATTTGGAAACAATTATATTCAGGGATGGACGATTATTGAAATACCAAATTATCTACATCAATTTGCGTCAATTCAGAATCAAAGAAGTTGGTGATCGTCAAATAAACGTCATCTGCATAAAGCAGGAATCTTTCTGACGAGAAGCAAGAGCAAATATCATTAATAAACAGAAAGAAAAAAGTGCGGGCACAGAATACTATCTTCCGGAGCCCCAGAGCAAGCAGCGAAAGGAAAAAGCCTAACATTGTCGAAGACAACCAAGCAATGGCGATTGAGCAGGTGAGATGTGATCCAACTCTAGAATGCTGAGTGGGAGCCAATACAGGCTAATTTTGTAAATAATATCATATGGGAAACTCGATCAAAAGCTTTAGAGAAGTCGGTATAAACGGTGTCAATCTGGTACCAGATTGGAAAGAAGACAGCGATGCAATCATCTGAAAAGAGAGCTAAATTGAACACTGTTGAGCGGTACGGAAAGAAGCCATGCTGCTCCGGACGTACCATACACTAGACAGCAAAAAGCAATATTTCCGGGATGATGCTTTCAAAGAGCTTTGACGAGGTGGTAAGCTTTGAAATAGACCTATAGTTGCTAATATCAATTTTATTGGCGCTCTAGATAATAAGTGAAATGAAAGCAATAAAAGTACCCGAAGTTAATAATTTGTTAAAGATTAACAACAGAGAAAATACTATACATAGTATGACACTGCTTGAACATAATCACAGACAAACCATCAGTATCAGTGTAGAGGAGCGTTTAAGTGGAGTAATGCCACTGAAGACATTTTCAATACTAGTTTGTCAAAATCAATAGATCAGATGCAAAATTAGATTTCAGGAACTCAGCAAAAAGATTAGCGGCATCAGTAGGAGCAACTTTATCGCCGAAGTATGAGCGGACTGTATATTGGAAACAGATTTTTTTCGAATTTACAAAATTATAATAAATACATTTTATAATACGTAGAGAACACTTAAGTATGTATACTTCTACTTAAAAATATCAAATCTAAAGTGCGACCAAGTTAGTTCGGAAAATAGCTAACTTGCATTACTTAAGAAAGCATCAACTAAGTATATTTCACTAGGACTATTGGCATCGCAATCGAAAGGAGCTCATTTAGATAAAGTGCTTGACCAGTTGGCACTACACAAGTTAAAGCCTCCCAGCACACAAAGGAAATTGGTGATAAACAAGTTTTTAATTCTTTCAATCTTTATAATATAGGTGAGTCCCGAGATTACTAAGTCTGGAAAATACAGGGATTTCTATCTTGGCATTCTTAGTTTACATGCAGCATCGATGTATCTATGACACAAATGCTACAATCCAAGATACAAGATACCAATGACATGTAGATGACGAAATTAAGCATAGCAGAGGGAAATATCTTAAAAAATTACAGACCCACCCGGGCCCTCTTGCTGCTACAACAGAACGCCCCGAGTTTTTTTGAAATACGTAGGCAAAAACAAGCCCACCCAACGGGCAAACAAGCAGTCAAATTAGATTAAGATGGGAAAGCTTACTATTAGGCTTAACTTTACTTCTAAGTGATGCAGTAAATAAATCCATGTATTTAAAATAAAAGAATGTAGAGAGATAATGATGTGAATTAATTAATTTGAAAAACATCCATAACATTTTTTTTATCGAAAATTCACACGAATGCGCTAATCTAAGAAAATATAAATAACTTAGATACTTAAAGCGACGTCATCGGCATTTACATAAAAGTAGCTGACGCACAAAAATAGTAACAAAAATTATTCCCTGGAGCATAGACGGCCTTGAGTAATATTATTTGTTACAATTCGCAAACCTATAAACCTAATTCTGAGCGAATATCAACATTTGCGGACATTTTTTATGCTGTTGCTTTTTATTATTTTCTATCGAATTTAATTGCCTCCATTGTTTGCTTTGCCAACCGATCCGACTATTCAATGCCCCCATCAATAGAAATACCGGCGATCATAGACCGACTAGTATGCAAATAAACTGGTTTTCACAAATTTTTTGCTTGGATTACCTCCATGTATTTTGTTTTTCGCTATCGCATCTCATTATGAGATTTTTATTGATATTTTGCGAATGTTTTTGTTTCTATTGAAGCTATGCGGGTGGAATGACCTCCAAAAATCGCACCGGAAGTACTCGGGTGGCTTGACGTACATGCCTGGGTCTTTATGGTGATTTTGCGCTGCGCTGCATTTCCAATAATCATTGAATCGCACAAGAACACAGCTTTTCGATTGATTTCACCGCTAAAAATAATATTTAAGGCTTAAAGTGTCCCATGAACTAATACCACATGCATATCTACTTATACAACGTCATTTTGCATATTAATAATTAGTTATGTATAATACACGCAAACTTTTTTTATGTGCGTGCGTGTATGGGGTTTTCTTTTTTGTTGCTTGATGTTTGGCAATACACATGTGACATACACACGTTTCACCGGATAATGTGCTAATTGGCCTTTTATCGGAGCGTGAATGAGTTGATGTTCAGTTCATTAGATTAATTGCTTGGCGCCATCCATTAGCAGCTTTTTTGTATGTTAGAAAATTCCATACGTCTATTAAAATATAATTTATAGTTCATCACTCAAATTTACGTTTAAAAAATTACGAAATTAAACGAAAATTTAAAATTAACCACTTTCAAAATGATTTGTGGTTTTTAAGACCTGTTTATCAAACTGCCATCTTGTAAACCAATGCATCAAAATTAGTGGGGGGCACATCTCTGAGTTTCCAAAGCATGTCAAAAAGTATTCATTAATTCATTTGTCATTTATTTCCAATTGGTATGCGTTTGGTAAACTTTATTATCTTTGTAGGTGTGTTAATAAAATTAAAAATAGTAAAAATCAATAATATAAATTAATATTTAATAAAATCAACAATATTAAATCCAAAATATTAATAAAATCAATAAAATAAATCAATTCTTTACAAAATGCAAAGGCGAATCAATTATTTTCATGCAAATGTAACCAAATTAAATCAGATCGGTTCCATTTACCAAAAAAACAAAAGTGTTCAATTCGTGAAGCATTTTATTATTTTCAATTTCCATACGAATGCATACTTAAAACTAAAAGAACACAACAAACAATAATACAAAGAATTAACCTATTTTACATTAAAAAAAATATATACATATACCAGGGATCTATTGTAATCGTAAGAAATGTTGTCGTAAGAAATGTTGTTTTTTGTTGGTGGATTGTACTTAAAATATTTGTCCAACTTTGCCTACTTTGCTCTCCTTTGTTTTGGTAAACACTTGTAAACGCTGAGTTTACCTCTTCGGAAACTTTGAAGAAGGATGTGTATTCCCTTTTTTGAAA
Organism: Anastrepha obliqua; assembly: GCF_027943255.1. Lineage (NCBI taxonomy): Eukaryota > Metazoa > Arthropoda > Insecta > Diptera > Tephritidae > Anastrepha > Anastrepha obliqua. The sequence goes on from NC_072892.1 coordinate 81,057,751, forward strand.
TAAGAAAGCGCATCTTAACGTTTGTATTGCTAACTGCCTAGATAAAAAGGATTGTGGCTCCTCACCAAGTATTCGTTCGCTTACTAAGTTATTGGCCGTGTAAGGAAAGATTTTAGACCACCAATCCAACGCAGACTTAAAACTTTTATGTCTACTAAATATAAAATTGAATGCTATATATGACAGATTGTGTTTAATAAATGAAGTTACAAAAGTAAATAAAAAATCAGGCAAGTGCTTACATTCACAGTGAATCCTTACTTCAGCAGACGAGTAAAGGCTTGGCTAAGAAGTACTGTGACGGAATTTCGCCTAAGTGGTAAATATTAAAGTTTACAACATTTTTAAAGAAAAAACTATTACAAATATTATATGTAATATATATTTCAAGACTTATTTACGACTACTTATGCTGGGTGCCCTAGTGTTTTTATATCTCTTATAGCAGATATAATCTTGTACTTCAGCCTGTTAAAAGATTAAATGATTTTGGTGTAATTTTTGACAATCGTTTTTCTTTTAATTGTTACATTAATTTTATCATATCAAAAAAATTATATTAGGCTGAGGTTTACGTAATTGCTCAAGGTTTACGGAACCTTATAACCTGAAACTGATATACCTTCTACTCAAACATGAACGAGACGGTATCAATAAAACTGTCCGCGGATGACATATGGCAAAAATAGATTTTTTGTTTTTTGGTAGGACTGTTATAAGCTTACATGGCAAATTTCAGCGTCATATGTCACATAGTTTGTTTTCTGTGCTACTGTAAACAAGTCAAGCTCGAGTGTGTTCTTCGAATTTAACGATGGAAATTCAAGTTCAACAAAGAATTTGTTTGAAATTTTGTTATTCCAACAAAATTTCGGCTTCAGACGCCTTAAAAATGTTGCAGACAACCTATGGGGACTCTCCTCTATCGTGTGCACGTGTTTTCCAGTGGTACAAATCGTTCAAAGAGGGCCGTATTATTTTTGCCATATGTCATCCGCGGACCGTTTTATTGATACCGTCTCGTTCATATTTGAGCAGAAGTATGTATACTGCATTTGTGCGCTTTTAGTTGGAATATGCAGTGTTTAGTGGAAACCACACCAAAAATTTTCAATAGACGTATCCATATTTTTTTAAAGTAGAAGTAACTAAAACTAGTAGTGGTGAATTATAAATATACTTCCTTCTCTAAAAGATTATTGGTTGCTCCATAAATGTCTTGCTAACAAATAAATTGAGGGAGCGATTGCACTTTTGTAAGCTTTAAAAAAATTAGTGGACCATTAATGATTTGGTCGAGCCCCTGAAAGGAAATTTTCAAAGTTTAGGTGAGACAGTAGTTAAGAAAGGGTTGATGAGTCGAAAGTAAGCAATTTTGGAAGTGTGCAGAAGAGCACTGCAGGCGTAAGGCGCAAAGGCCGGTAAAAAGTCGCCTAAAATGTAGTTTCGATGCTGTAAGAACGTACACATTAGAGCTCTCCATTTTGTTCGCCCGAAAAGCCCGTGCAAATGGGTAATGAGCATATCGAGCTTCTTCGAGTATTTCAAATATTATTTGATTATTTTGATTTTTTAGAACTTTTTTTAAGTTTATAAATTGTTTATAAATATTGCTGATGCCTGTGGAAAACTAAAGGAAAGCTGACAAATAAATTTGAAAATTTTTGTTTAGCTGCTCAAATTGTTTGCCTTTGAGCGATGAACAAGTGTCGAGCGAGTATCGAGCAGTGCGATCAACTGATTAATGAAAATTGGCAGCTGATCGCAGTTTTTAAAAAGCAAAAAGTGTTTAGTAGAATTCTTTAGAAGGCGGTTGGTACACATCAACGCCTATTTTAACACCGCAAAAAATTTATTTGCGGTGAAAATAACCTTTGGATGCATAAATTTGCATCTACTTATTCCGTAGAGTTTTTGGTTTAAAGAGTTAGGCTAAATTAATGAAAATGCTGGTATTGAAGAGTTCATAAAAAGTGAAACCTTGAAAAAAAGTGAAACCCTCATAAAAAGTGAAACCTTGAAGGTATGAATTCTATTTGGCAGTTTAATATCCAAAATTGGTAGAATTTTTTCTCAAGTGCAAATGCACTTCTTGTCCTTCATAAAGAAAGTTTTTTATAACCAAATGATTACACCTCCTAGAAAGGTATCCCGACCACATTTCAACAGCGTATATTTTGTTGAGGCTAAGTAAATTTAATTATTCCGCTGATAATCCCATGTGATGTACAACGTGTCTCAAAATTAATCATCTTTCGAAATTAATTAATACTTGCTAAATAAAAAAAATATTGTTTTGAGTGATGGAAATTAATTATTTTAATCTTTACGCGCTCCATTGCTTGTCTGTTTTTCTACTGCAGCTGTCAAATTCACAAATGTCAAATATGATTGACGTACGACGTTATTTTCAAAAATTATAATTACTCCGATGGGGTAATTAATTTTGCGCCACTTTGTATTTTAATTCACAAACAGATTTTTTGAGGTATTGGTCCATTTGCAAGGCGAGCTTAGTTTGTGTGTGCAATACTTTTATGCAAAAATAGTGAATACTCAAAAAAAAAAAACAACTATTTAAAAATTGATGTACTACCATTTTGGCAAGGGGTGTTTATTGGTTTTGAGGGATTACTTGAATTTAGTTGCATTAATTCTATCTTATTTTAACCGGCAAATGCCGTTTATTGAAATAAAAAATAGGGGGGAAATATAGAAATTTCATTTGTTATTCAAATATAGAAATTTCGTTTGTTTAGCTGTTTAAGCGATAATTGATTTTATCACCAAAAATATTATCAAAATCTAGTCTTCCTTCCACAAGATCTCCCCCAAGCCTATTTATTATTATTATCATTATTAATAGCAAAAGTAGGTCAAAAAGATTTGCCATCCAATAATTTTTAGCCAATCAAAGCATTACAGGTACAAAATTTTCCTTCTACTCTACAACATTCAAGGCGATTTTTCAAAAAAGTTTCATGCTACAGGACATTCAATCAGTTGATAAAACTTCAATGTGACGTAGGCCGTGAGGCTCGATCGATGTGGCCCATAGTTATGTAATCTTATTAACCAACTACATAGCCCAAAATATTAATAATCATGAATCCGCAAATATGAATAAACGTTACGCTCGAATTTGGTGAGATGTTCGAATTAGCATATAACAAAGCGTAAACTATCGCATACAATGCACCTAAATGACTAATTATGACAATAGCGGTGAGGATCATAAAAGTCGGCAAAGCAATGGGTTTTTTGCTCAGCTTGGGGGCGGCATTGTTTCAACATTGTACAAACAAAGAAATAGTTAGCTACAACAATTTAGCCGAAGAAAGACGAAGATGAAACATTTGGCGAAATACTACGAAATGGTTGGCTTATTACTAGATTGCCATTTGTATAAATATGAAAAGTCGCAGACAAGAAATCATCACAAATAAATTATATTTCCAACAAGAAGTACCAAACAAAATCTAAAGATGCGCGCCTTCATCGTAAGTAGTGCCATTGCACACAAATAAATAATAAGCCGAGTTAAAATTGCCTTTATTTCTTTTAAGGTTCTGTGTTTAGTGGCTGCGGCCTCCGCTGACAAATTGGGTTACAACTACAGCCCAGTGGGACATTCCGACTCTGGACTATCTTTTGTACCCGGTGGCTCTGCAGGTAGCATTGGTGGCTTAGGCGGCAGTGGAGGACTCGGAGGGATTGGTGGCAATGCAGGCCTTGGAGGCTTGGGAGGTTTAGGAGGCTCAGGAGGTCTAGGAAGTCTTGGTGGTCTAGGCGGTAGTGGCAGCTTTGGTGGTCCCAGCGGGTTTGGTGGATTGGAAGGTGGTTTGGGCGGCATCGGTGCTCCAGCTGTTGGCTCCGGAAGCGTTGGTCCATCTTACTCAGCACCCGCTGAATACAGCAAAGAGTTCTTCTCTTATTCCGCTGCCGAACAGGACTTTGACGATGCTGATGCCGCTCAACAGGCAGCCATCTCTCTGAAAAAGAACTTACGTGTTGTTTTCATTAAGGGACCCGAAAACACCGGTCTCGAAAACGCTGCCCTCCAACTGGCTAAACATGCTGGCGAAGACCAAACCGCTATCTATGTTTTGCAAAAACAAAGCGACATCTCAGATTTGGCTAATAAACTTAATGCCATCCAGTCTCAGAGCAGCCATAAACCCGAGGTGCACTTCGTCAAATACCGTACTCCTGAAGATGCCGCCAATGCTCAACAAGCTATCCAATCGCAATACAACCAATTGGGTGGAGACTCCCAATCGCACAATGGAGGCGTGGCCCCAGTGCACAACTTCGCTTCCCAAGCTCCAGTTCGCGCTCCCGAAGTACATGCTCCACGCAACGCCTACTTGCCCTCTTCCATCATCCGCGTCTAAGAAGGGCTAAGTAGAACAGGGAGAAATGCCAAGGCTTTATTGTTTGTTACTTATTGTATAATTTAAGAACTGATTTGTTAAGTTTGTTAAATGGAACGTTTGAACCAAATCATTAATATGCGCTTTACTTGTTAATACTATTGTTAATGAATAAATATACGAAATATCATGAAACCACTTCTTGCTTTTTATATCCCGCAAGCCTCAACGGCGGTTCCGTCCCAATATCCCATACAAAATAACTTTGAACGCAACCATCCTTTATGTGCAAATTAGGTAGGGCACAGATTGAGGTTTCTCGAGGGCTGCCAGAATTAAGTAAAGTTTTAACTTCAGATTGACTTCATTTAAATAAAGATATCTAAAGTTCTATTTTTATATCTATCTTAAGGGTGAAGACACTATAGTACGTGTCTTCATTTGCTGCAGGAGCGTCATAGTCAAAAAAAATTGTTTGATAATAATGCAGAAATTCCCACAAGCTCTTCTTTTATGATGTGTACAAAATATGTGACGACATCAATCATCAGCACCCCATTAGATAAAAATATGTCCTTGCTTTTACTGAGGGAGGTATAGGAGGTATATCAACATTTTGGTTTTCGGGATTACGACACTCTTGCATCAAATAGGAGACATATTAGGCAATAGGCAATCAATTTAGAAACTGCCAAACTCATATGTGTTGTAAATTCTGTCACGAAACTTTACAAAGCGAATAAGTAAGAAAAGAAAAAATGGTAATTTTTCAAAATTAAAAGATAACATAAAACAACCAATTTTCAAAAGTTTTCATAATAACAGTATTTGATCCGTCAATTCATGTAAAATTTTCCCATTTTTTAATTTCGGGCTTTTAAGTTTAAAAAAGGGCAAAGGTGCTAAATTTCCAATATCTCTACGCCTAGAGATCCGAATTTCATTTTTATAGGGAATTAGATAGTCAGAAAAATGAGCAATACCAAATAGGTTAGGAACTGGCTCAGTTATGGGGGATCATAATTAAATTCTCATAAAAATGTTTGTTACTTTTTGGTATTCACTTTTCAATTCCTTCTTGAAATATCAGGAAAACCGTACTACTTTTATAATATCTTATATTATAAATAATATCATATTTGGATTTAGTGAAAAAACTTTACGTAATGAGGTATCAAATGTAGGGGTAGTTTCATTGCCGGGAGCCTGAATATTCTATTTCTAAGCCTCAAAACTAATAAAAAATTAAATAACTCAAAACTATAATTAACATAGTTTTGTAGAGCAGAAAGAGTTCCACCGAAAAAATACTTACCCTTTGCTTCTTATTCTCCACCCCAATATAAATAATAATATTTGGCGCATATGTCCTTTGTTGGGTGTTTGACGAATCTCCTCCTCCTATTTGTGGTGCACTGGCAACAAATCAACGTTAAAGACATTTAAAAATGATGCATTCAATTGATTTCTGTTTGGGCTCACAGCTCATAAAAGCACAGAATAACTAAATTTTTCAATAGACCAGTTCAACATAACGCTCCTGTTGAAATTAGCGAGAATAACTAGGGTAATACATGCGAGCAAGAAGTGAATCTATTTGTTGAGTATTTGGAAAAAACATTTAGCCCTAATGAAGGCACTGATGAAGCAGAACCTATTGGAAGCTGCCCTGAGTACGATGAATATATTATTCCAGTAACGCCAGAAGAAGTTGGCAAGATAATAAACCAAATGCAGTTTAAAGAGTCCCCTGGATTTGATTTAATCACGGCTGAAGTCCTTCCTAATCTGTCACGAAAAAATACTTACCCTTTGCTTCTTATTCTCCACCCCAATATAAATAATAATATTTGGCGCATATGTCCTTTGTTGGGTGTTTGACGAATCTCCTCCTCCTATTTGTGGTGCACTGGCAACAAATCAACGTTAAAGACATTTAAAAATGATGCATTCAATTGATTTCTGTTTGGGCTCACAGCTCATAAAAGCACAGAATAACTAAATTTTTCAATAGACCAGTTCAACATAACGCTCCTGTTGAAATTAGCGAGAATAACTAGGGTAATACATGCGAGCAAGAAGTGAATCTATTTGTTGAGTATTTGGAAAAAACATTTAGCCCTAATGAAGGCACTGATGAAGCAGAACCTATTGGAAGCTGCCCTGAGTACGATGAATATATTATTCCAGTAACGCCAGAAGAAGTTGGCAAGATAATAAACCAAATGCAGTTTAAAGAGTCCCCTGGATTTGATTTAATCACGGCTGAAGTCCTTCCTAATCTGTCACAAAATTATATTGCTTATTTTATTAGTTTATTTAGCAAGTGTCTCAGCTTGAGGTACGTACTCATATATTGAAAATTCGCCGAAGTTACCGTGACACCTAAACCTGGTTAATCACCTGCAATCACTCATTGAAAATTAACGTTTGATTTCCATTCGCCAATTTAGTTTCGGGAAAAGAAAAGCGCATTTCTTGATGTATCGCAGGATCTCGACAAAGTGTGGCACGAAAGGCTCCGTCAAAAGCTGCAGTCCATGCTGCCAACACAATTTCGGAGTGCTCTCATCATACCTCAATGATAGATACTCTTCTGTAAAACACGAAAACACATATTCGTCTCTAAAAAATATAAGCGCTTGCTTTCCAGAGTTAAGCATTTTGGGTCCTCTACTATATTTCTTGTTCATCCACGGCCTACCATCGGCAAATCAGCAAGTACCTGCAATATTTGCGGATGGCACTGCCATACTTACAGTCGATAACACTTTCGAAAACGCCAGGAATAAGCTACAAGAGACTGTTATTGCGGGATGGGCTAACAAATGGAGAATAAGGCTACACAAAAGCAAGTCGGCACTCAAGCTAATCAGTCCTCAACAAATTACTTTTATACAAACATTAAGACCGGTTTGGACTTACGATATACAATTCTGGCGATGCGCTAGTCAAAAGTACATCATCTTTCATAGTGATCTTAGCATACCAACTGTGACTAAAGTAACAAAACCATTTTCCATAGCTCACCATTTTCCATAGCTCACCAAAAAATAATGAACAAAAATGTTTAATTATTTACCGCAAAATAAAGGTAAATAACTGAAGAGATACAATACCTCTCGTATCTTTTATTAAATATGCCACGTTGCACATTCATTCGTTCTGCCTTCTTTGTTTTCATTCAGCTGTCAAAATGGTAAAATGTTAAGCTATTCTAAGCATATTCAAATGTTTTTTTTCGGAAAAACTGTTGCCAAGATAGATTTTCAAAAGTCAATAAAATTATTTTGTCTAAATCTCCCACACAAAATAAATAATAGCTAAGGCTACATTATTTTAACAGATTTACATAAAGAATGCAGGCAATATTCTTCCCGATGAAATTATATTCAGTTTATTTATTAAGTTAAACCACTTTGCATATGTATGTGTATACATATAAATATATTGTTAGTAGAATCTCATAAAGTTGTTAGTATTTGCGAATTATTTTGTATTTGATTTTGGTTCCCTTAATAAATAAGTGATTTCTAGGGCAGCAGTCAAGCAAACTGTCGCCGTTTTTATTCTTAACACCGTCACCACGTGAGCCCATATCAGATTATAAATCATTGTTAATGCTTCAAATTTTAGCATTACTGTTTGTTGTCACCTTGAACAGTGAACGACAATGACGTCATTGTCATTTGAATCGGTGGCGCTGCACAACTGAGATTCTGTGGAACGTGGATTCGATTGCAGCAATAATGATAATAATAATAATGAACGGAATTGCTTTTGGTAGTTGAGTCAGACCAAATCCGTTTCATCGGTGTAACGCGTTGCCGCATAAGAGAAAACGATGGTAGGGTATGTCTAGGTTTTGATTTATGTTTTGTACTAATATACAGGGTTGGCCATATTAAACTGACCCATTGAGTAACCTTATAACTTTTTACTGTAATTTGAAATCTAAGGTTTACGTCAACAAGCCAAAGACACTAGGCGCACTTAAGGCCAATATCCGACGGGAAATAGCCGCCATATCGGCCGAGACGCTGGCCAAAACTATGGAAAACGCCGAAAAACGGGCACATTACGCTATACGAGCTAAGGGCGACCACTTGCGCGATATGATATTCAAAAAGTGATGTAAACGAATCTCCTTGAACTAAATTAAATGTTTTTCACAATGAAACACAAAAAAATGTTTCTTTTTCCATATTTTTTTAATAATCACATGGGTCAGTTTAATATGGCCAACCCTGTATATGCAAGTAAACCAAATTCCATGTATGTACATATCAAAACGCTATTCAAAACATGGCTGCATAATTCGATATTATAAAGTTACGGCCAGATGAAATTACAAAATTAGTGCCAGATTTGCAAGGCATCACCGATTTGCTGTAACAAATAATATCAAACAACAACAACAGAAACGTGAAATTAGGTACTTCAGCAAGCATTAAAAAACCGCTTATATGCACAATTTGATTTCATGAGGGTAACACCTTGCTCGCAAACGAATGAATCATGGGTATGGGCCACACCATGGGTATGGGCAGTAACAAGAAAAAGGCGGAATCCTTTGACAGTCAGAGTCTTGTGGCAGAGTGAATACTATTTTCTTTGCCTTGTGATTTCGGCATTTTTTTAATAAATACAAATTGTAGTTTTAAAATTTTTCACAATTTACAACACCTTTATTTTTATGGAAATTATGACTTCTATTGAAAGAAAAAAAAAAAACAATGTTGGAAAACATACCATATTTTTAAATTATAGCAAATTTACCCTTTAAGTATGTACAGGGTGGCTGATGAAAGCCGTTACCAAAAAAAAATTGAATAACTTTTTTTCTTTTTAAGTTATCTGTCCCATTTTTGTTTTAATTTGCAGATTGATCTTTAAAATTTATTAAAATGGATAACTGGGACACGCAAACAAGAATTTGGATAGTCCGTCGCTATCACGCACTGGAGTCCGTAGTTTTGGTACAGAGAGAGTACAGGCGGATGTTTGGCGGCGATCCCCCGAACAGATGGACCATAATGAGACTGGTGAATAATTTTGCTGAGCAAGGAACATTCGCAAGAAGGCCTTATCATCGAAACCCACAAGTTCGGACGGAGGAAACGATCGCTGCTGTAGCTGCAGCTATACAAAGCAATCCAAGGGTTTCAACAAGAAGCTTATCTGCTCAACTTGGTGTCAGCCGACAGTCTTTGCAAACAATAATGCACAAAGATTTAGACTTATTTCCCTACAAAATTCAAATGGTTAACAAACTGAATGCAGCAGACTTGCCGATTCGCTTGGAATTTTGCCAAAAGATCCTGCAAATGGTGGAAGAAGACCAAAACATGTTAAACTGCCTTTTCATGTCTGATGAGGCCCATTTCGATTTAAACGGCAATGTGAACAAACAAAATTGTCGAATATGGAGTATTTATAACCCACAAATACTCCACGAGACGGAATTGCATCCTCTTCGCGTGACAGTGTGGTGTGCGGTTTGTTCACGCTGTATTGTCGGGCCTTATTTTTTTGAAGAAAATGGTCACATCGTTACGGTTACTGGAGACCGTTATTTGGAAATGCTGAAAGAATTTTTCTATCCAGAACTACGCCGAAAGAGAATTCCTTTCAACTCTGTGTGGTTTCAACAAGATGGGGCAATGTCTCACATAGCCCAGACTGTTATGACAGAGTTGCGACGAAAATTTCCCAATAAACTGATTTCAAGAAACTCCGAATTTCGTTGGCCCCCCAGGTCGCCTGACCTTACTGCACCTGACTTTTTCTTGTGGGGTTTATGTAAACAAGAAGTTTATAAAACAAAGCCAATAAATTTGGATGAACTAAAACAATCCATTCGGGCAACAATTGCGGCTATTCCTGTCGCAACTCTCAAAGCAGCAATGAACAACTTTTTACTAAGATGCCGCACTTGTGTCAACGAGCATGGGGGGGGCATTTAAATTCAATTATTTTTAAAACTAGTTAAGCTACATTTAATAAAATTTAATGACCTTCAACTTGAAAAGAAAAATAAATGAATTCCATACACTAAAAAAAAAGTTATTTGAGTTTCTTAATGTAGCGAAATTCATCAGCCACCCTGTATATGGAAGTATCCCAACAGAAAATGATTCAAGTATTTTGGACATTGTATAGGGTGGGCCATGTAAAATGTGCTTTTTGAATCGGCGGTAAAAAAAACTAATCAATATTTTTCCAAATTTTTTTATTTATTTTGAAGATTGAATATTGTCATTTATGAATGAAAAATAATATCGTTCAAATGACTGCCACGACTGGCTTTACAGTAGGTCATTCGATCAACCAAATTTTTAAGCACATTTTCGATTGTTTGGGCTCCAAGTTCATGAATGGCAACTTCGATTTCGTGTTTAAATCATCAATCGTATCTGGGCTTAAATCACAGCTCCGAGGCGGCCAATTGATATCGGAATTCAAAAACGGTAGCCAAAAGTTCGAGTGTAACTTTGGCAGTGTGACAAGTTGCACAGTCCTGTTGAAACCAAATGTCGTCCATGTCATCCTCTTCAATTTTTGGAAACACAAACTCGTTGAGCATGTCACGGTAACGCTCGCTATTTACTGTAACCGCGGAAGAAGAAGAAGACTCACCACTTTGGAAATAGGTTTTCAATATTTCCCAATTTTGTTCAAGCGTCAGTGTCAAAGATTTTTTGTGGGAAACTTATAGTTTTTAAAATATAGGTTGTCAAAAATTTTGTGAAACGTACCAAAAATTGCGGAAATTGATAAAATCCAACAATTAAGTTGAAAATACTAAGTTAAGTTGTATTTTATTTCTGTATGATATTGGTTATCACAATTGGTGGTCAAATTACGAACTTTTGGATTTTAGATACTAACTTTTCTAAAGCCTGAAAAAAATTACAGCAAATTTGGGAACCATTACTAAATTAAAGTTTTACAAGAAAAGTAACCATTGAATATAGTATAAAAAGACCTCGCTAACTAGACACATGGTGTCACAAAGGGAAAGTATGTGCAACGAGATGGCAGATAAAAATAAATGAAGTTTTTCACTTATTTTTTCCAATCGCCTTCATGTAGTGACACTTGTTAACCTAGTGCGGAGATCCACTCTAGTGGAAGCCCTAGGAACGGAAGATTTAAGGTGAGCACCCCTGAAGAGGACTGGCTTTTAGGCTAAAAACCTAATGTCAGTATAAAAAAACTTGTCTCGACACGTCAACAAAAGCCTCAAATGGACATCAATACCGGCCCGTGCAACGTTTTAAGGACTATGATTTGAGACTTGGAAGTTGGAACAAGGAATGTAGTGACTATGCTACTATGCTGCAACCTAGAAAAATGGTTGAAATTGCAGATGAACTAATGAAATATCAAACAAACATTTGTGCAATACAAGAAATAAGGTGGAAAGGTGATGTTGAAGTGAGAAAAAAGTTTACTCCATTTATTTTTTGTGGTTCTGAAACTTAAGGCTTACGAGGAACAGGATTCCTTGTAGATAGTAAAACCAGAAAAATCATATTGAAATTTTCTCCCGTGAATGATCCTATATTTTATTTAAGATTGCAAGGTAGATTTCAAACTATGAACATTATAAGTATCTACGCACCCACAAACGATAGCACTGATGCTATAAAAGATAATCACGAGATGTCAACTAATAGGATTGGTTCCGATTGGCACAGGAGGCACTAATATATTGGAGCTGGGTTTGACCTTAGCCCCAGTGCCAGCGCATGCAGCCGGTCCACTCTGACCAAGTTTAACTTCTGTCTTCGTGGTGCTAGATTGAGAGCTCGTTTTAAGCGCTGCACGTTTTTCGGAGCTTGCTGCCCCTTCTGGGTTATTTGTTTCCTTTGTTTCTTTTATTCTTTTGTCTCTTTTTGTTATTTGTTATTGAATTCATATTTTGGATCTACGAGTTTCGGAGAAGAGATGTCCACCTGTGCATAGCTCCGAACTACACAGGCAAGGCTAGTTATTACGGAGGGCGCCAGGTATCGGTAAGCTCACGTCAACGACTGGGCTATATTTCAAAAAGGGCCCCAGCCAGGCGGGTCGCGTGACACCTTGATCTGGCCCTTTACCTCAAAACTCCATTTTCAAATGCTGTTCCATTAAAGAGTAACGAACCGTAAAATCTTACCCTAGCTAGCTACCTCTCGTCTGCGTGCAGAGTGAGTACTGTGGTACCTATTACCAGTCGGCACTCTCGGGAAGGGTTCAGTGGAGGTGTTTTGCCAGACCAATGGAGGGGTATCAAGCATAAAAGTACCTGTACTTGTAAGGATATAAAACTGAACGTTAAAATTACAGATGCATATCTTTACTTAATAGTGGTTATAAAGTATTTACCAATGTTCTATTTGAGGGACTGAATATTTATGCTGACGACATCTTAGACGATTATCAATATGAATTATTACCAAACAGCCGCTTAACGATCGACCAAGGTTTTACTGTCCATATATTTGAAAAGTTTTACGAATATAACATTGATATATTTTTGGTCTCTTTGTTGACTTCAAACAGGCATTTGACAGTATAGACAGAAAACAAATAAAATACTGTTTCCACAAAATTGAAATATCTTTGAAGTTACTTAATTTGATTCTCTGTACATTGTCGAACACCACAAGTACAGTGCTGGTGCAAGGAACGCTATAAGACCTACTCCCATCATTATCATCTTCAGTATTCGATTTAATGCTGCACATGACTGTTCAGGATATAAGACGAATGGAATATTGGATTTTTAGATATGCGCCTACACTGGCAGAAACACTCTTACACGCGTCTTTAAATTTGTTGATAAAAATGCTCTGGGACTGCAAGTAAATGCCGACAAAATTCATGATTCGATCAACCAACAACACTACACACAACATTGTTTTCGAAAATATAACTGAATTTAAGTACTTGGGTTGGAAACTATCAGTAGATAAACACTCGGCGACAGCTATTAACGACAGAACCCAAATTGCAAATAAGGCCATGTTAACATACAACTATTTAAATCAAAATATTTAACTAAAGGACAGAAAATTAGATTGTACAAAACACTGATAAAACCCGTCCTTCGAAAGACGTGTCATAAGCAAAATTTATTAGATGGCACCTACCGTATTCGCTACAATAATGAAGTCAAAGAAATTCTGCAAAGCCAAACTGTAAAACTTTTTATCAAAGCCCAACGGTTTAGACAGATTGGGCACGTACTGCGCATACCGAACGTCCTAGGAAAGGTTTTATTTTAACACCGATTGTAGGAAAAAAAAGAGGGCGCCCACGAAAAAGATGGTTTGATGATGTCGAATCAGTTTTTAAGGAAATGACACAATCTACACAACTGGAGAGATGAAACCATGAATGGAATAAAGTGGAGAAATATGGTCTACGGCGGATTGTGAAGCTAAGAAGAAGAACAAATACTGACGTATAGGTGCCAATCACATGCATTGAAAATGTGTGATAAATCCACGAGAATGGTAAGTTAAAAATAAAAATAATTAAGTACCATTCATAAAATAACATAAAATTATTATGCGGCTTACATCGACCCATTTTTTTACTACCTTATAAGAAAGGGGATCAACTTTTCCATTTTCTCTTTACTTCCGATTTGCATCTACAATTGCAACTAATATCTTTAGACAACCTTTTATTATTAAATCATGGGTTTGAATAAAATTAATATAGAAGGAAACTGAAAAATCTTTGAAAAAAATTTAATAATTAGGGATTCATTAAATGATGGAAATTTGACGTAGGTTTTTTTAAATTGAAATATCATCGATCTTTTTAGCATTTGTAATTTTTTTCCCCCAAATTTTTTATGATAAAACATTGTATATTTTGCCCAACATTTTTTTTGTGGCAGATTTTTTTTTTGTAATTTTTAAATAGCACTCCCCCTTCGGATTTTGATTTCTTGTTTTCGTTAATTTCCGTGACTATGCTTAGTAATCCTTAAGAGTTTTATAGCGAATTTTCTATAACTTTTCGAATTATATTCAAATACGTACAGCGAACCAGTAAAAACTCAGTGCAAAACACTCTTCCTATATTTCAATCGAAGCCTCACTACGTACTTTAGTTAAAAGATACATTTTATTTTGAGTAAACTTAAGTTAATCGAATATTTGACTACTGAGCAATATACAGGGTGAACGATATGAAGTGTTGTATCTGTAAAACAGCTCATGACATCAACGTCAAAATTCTTCTAATGGCAGTTCAATATATTGTTTATAAACCATCAAAAGCATTTGCGTCTCAGTTTTGTTGATTTTTTTTCTATGATGGAATTCAAATGTAATAGTGTGATTGCGTTATATTTGGCTGGAAAATAACATCCAATCGTATCCAATCGTTTTTATCGAGCCTGGTGTCAAAGTGAATGCGACTTATTATCGGGAAAATGTTTTAGAAACTGCTTTAGAGCCGTGGACACGCAAACATTTCGGTCGTAGACCATGGACGTTGCAAAAGGACTCGGCACCGTCTCATAAAGCTCGTGTGAACGAAGAATGGTTAAAAAATCATGTTCCGATGGACTATTCCATCTAGTCCATTTTGGAGAGCAAGGTGAGGACTAAAAAATTTGCCAGTATGGATGCGCTGAAAAAAGCGATTATGGGCCAAAAAACCTCAAGATCATATTCGTGCAGCATGCAAATAATTTTTTGACCGTTTGAAGACTATAGTCAAGGCAAAAGGTGGTCATATTGAGCTAAAGTGAATATATGTTAAAATTGTAACCATTTTTGAACACTTTTGTCTTTGAAATCAATAAAAACTAATTTTACACAAAAAAGTTATGATGTCTTGAATAGGTAACACTTCATATCGTTCACCCTGTATTACTCAACTTACTCGAATATGCGAAGTCCTACAGCCCTAGATAAAACACAAAACAGTATTTTGTAAGTTCAAACACAAATATACTCGTATATCCTACATTTTGTGGCCGCCGTAGCATAATAAGTTGGTGCGTGACTACCATTCGGAGAACGTAGGATCGAATCACCGTGAAACACCAAAATTAAGTTTTCTCTAATAGCGGTCGCTCCTCGGCAGGCAATGGCAAACCTCGGAGCGTATTTCTGCCATGAAAAGCTCCTAATAAAAATATCTGCCGTTCGTAGGCCCCTCCATTTGTGGAACAACATCAAGACGCACGCCACAAATAGGATTAACTCGGACAAACACCCAATTGGCAAGTGCCAATTATATATATATATATATTCTGTGTATACAATTTTTATATTTTATTTTCAACACGTGTTTCAGCGACTATAACAACTCCGTATGTTTCATACAAATTTTGCATAAATAAAGCAGCTTTTGAGTAAAAAAAAAGTTGTTACCTAAGGAAAATGCCGTTAAATCCAGTGAAACCCCTCACAACCTTACACATAGCAATTAATGATATGAAATTCTATAACATAACAAATAAAATTTCTTACTGATGCAATTAGGAGTTTCGTATGGAAATTTTGGGCCGGATTTTATTTTCGCATGTTTTTTTTTGTTTTTTACAAAGTTAGAACAAATAAGGAAATTTGTACTTTTACTTTTTTATTTACTAACAATTAATCAAAGATCTGGCTTTTCATACAGTCAATCTACAAGTAGATACCTAAGAAATTAGACTTTTTTCCCTTTCAAACGTTTATTAACAAAAAATGGTTACAAATTTAATATTCAAAATAATAGCCATCGCTAGCGACACATTTTTCTCATTTCTCAGGCAATTTGTGGATGCCGCGCCAAAAAAATTGGGCGTCTTTGCTCGCAAACCAATCATCGAGGATAGTGCGTGGCCCATCGATGCAAACAAATGATAATCGGAAGGCGCCAAGTCTGGTGAGTAAGCCGCATGCACCAGCGGTTCCCAATCGTACGTCTCCACCAATTCCCGGGGTCGCTCTTGATCGATGTGGCGGTGCATTGTCATCAAGAAAAATTACTTTGTGACGCCGATCGGCATATTCTGGGCGTTTTCGGTATATAGCGCTGTTCAAATCGGCCAATTGTCGTTGATAGCGTGCACCGTCAACTGTTTCACCAAATCATACCACGCTGATCCCAGAAAACACATAGCATTGCCTTGCGGCCGAAGCGATTTGGCTTGGGCGTTGTTTTTGGCTTGTGGCCGGAGACCATACGATCGTTTACGCTTGGGATTGGAGAAATACATCCATTTTTCATCACCCGTAACGATTTGATGCAAAAAAAAATCCTTTTGAACCGAGAGAGTAGCATTTCACAAGTGGTTTTTCGGTTCTTTTGCTGCCTTTCAGTCAGTTCATGCGGCACCCATCTTCCGACCTTTAAAATCATGCCCATGTCTTTCAAACATTTGGAAATGGTTTTTTGGATCACTCCCAACTGCTCTGCCATCATTTCTTGCATTTGACCATCATCTTCATCCAACAATGCTTGCAATTCGGCGTCCTCAAACTTTTTCGGCGGCCGGCCACGGTCCTCGTTCTCCATGCTAAAATCAGCACTTCGGAATTTTTCAAACCACCTGTGCTCTACTTAGAGCATGCCCACCATAAGCTTCTGTAAGCATTTGATGGGCTTGAGAAGCGCTTTTCTTCAATTGATAACAGAAAATAAACGATGTCCGCAAATCGTAGTTTGAAATCACGAAATTCGACATTTTTAAGAGCGACAAAAATTCATTGTTGTATGGTAACGTAAGGCGGAAGAAATTTTTTTTTGAAAGCATCCTACACTTTTTCCATCCTTAAATCAAACAAATTTAGTGAACTTGAGTGTTCTTGTTCAATGATCCCTACAATAGCCACATCAGATAACCATTTTCTCTGAAGCATTTTCGGACTTCCTTTGGGTTAAGTTGTTAAAATATATATTATATATTATCAATATAAACAGGGTTCATACGGAATTTTAGGACAGGCATATACATATGTATGTTGCTATAACTTCCCGAAACCTTAATTTTTCTCTTTGCTTTCTTCAGATAAAACATGAAGCAACACAACTTAACTCAAGAAATGAAGAGAAATGCAGATATTGTGCCACACATACGAGGGGTGCCTTTTATATTTCGGGATTAGAGAACAAAAACAAATTTTAATCATCGAAAATCACTTTATTGTTTTTCAAAATATTCTCCATGAAGATCTATATACTTTTGCATGCGTTTGAACCAATTGTCGAAGCACTTTTGCCACTCTGAATGAGGTATCTCCAAAACATGCATTCTGAATGCCGCAACCGCTTCTTGAGGTGTCGAAAAATGTTGACCTCTCAGTTTGTTTTTTACGTACGGGAATAAAAAGAAATCATTCGGTGCCAAGTCAGGACTATACGGCGGATGACCCATTAATTCGGTGTTTTGGGTGCTCAAAAATGCAGTTGTTTGAGACGATGTGTGAGAGCTCGCATTGTCCTGGTGAAGAGTGATCCGTCTTTGGCGATTGATTTTTCTAATTTCTTGGAAGACAAAGGGCAAACAAATGGTTGTGTACCACTCAGAATTTACTGTTTGCGTTGTTCCAGTGGTACGGTTGCGACATGTCCAGTTTTTCCGAAAAAACAGGCGACCATTTGCTTGGAAGTGTTTCGTGCGCGAACAACTTTTGTTGGATTTGGCTCATCTTGAAACACCCATACAGTCGACTGCTGTTTACTTTGGGGCTCATACGCGTAAATCCATGATTCATCACCTGTCACGAAGTCATAGACGTGTTTCGAAGCCTCGCGATCGTATTTTTTGAGCATTTCCTTCGACCAATCGACACGAGCCTTTTTTTGAGCAATTGACAAATTGTGTGGGATCCAACGCGAACAAATTTTTTTTACAGTCAAATGCTTATGCAATATTGAATGTATGCTGGTCCCACTAATGCTTCAGATTGTCTCAATCTCACGATAGGTCACATGACGATCTTGCAATATCAGTTCACGCACAGCATCAATGGTTATCGGAACAACAACTGATTTTGGACGACCTTCACGAAATTCGTCTTGGAGTGAACTACGACCACGATTGAATTCACCATACCATCGATAAACACTGGACCTTGATGGAGCTTCATCGCCAAAAAATGAATTAAGTTCATCCATGCCATGTTGCTGAGTTAATCCACGTCGAAAGTTGTAAAAAATAATCGCACGAAAATGTTCACGATTTAATTCCATTTTTGGACCGAGATGAATCTTTTAAGTTACTGTAAACAACACAAATAGCGCTGGTATTTCAAAACGTTATGAGTACGTAAAAGCCAAAAAATGTCAAACTCTGCGATACAGCTGTCAGTTGCCAGATTGCAACACCAGTATTGCCAAATCCCGACATATAAAATGCACCCCTCGTATGAGCGAGTAATACCAATTTAGAAATCTCTAATTTTCTTTAGAACGCCCGTTCGTCCAACATGAAAAGCACACGAGAAATGTTTTAATGTCCGATCTGCGGAATTTATTTAACAAGCGCAAGCGAGCAATGATAAGGAACTTTGAAACGCAATGAGAGCCTTTACGAGAAAGCTTCATGTTTCTCAGGATCTTATCCGTCGAGTTGTCCATGAAGATGTCCGATATAAATCCTACGTTATACGCAGAAGGCAGAATGAGAACAGCGAGTCGTCCTATGAAAATGCCTTCTAAACAAAACTAAACACTCGAAGTGCCTGAGTTGTTATGGTTTTATTTTTTTTTACGAAAAAAGTTGTGGCCAAGACCAAAAAACTAACTGTAGAAATCGGAAATGACAGAAGGCTATGGTTTACAGGTGCTCCTATTGTCATGCAAACGAAGTTTCCAGCCACTGTTATGGTTTTAGGGGTTGTGCGCGACAAAGAACATGTTTAAAGGTCAAGGTCATACTATCCCACTTCTTTGCTCAAGGATTTCGAGTGAATTCTGCTGCACAAGTCGAGGTTCTAGAGGCAGTAGTGAAACCTTAGATTGGTAGTGTACGCGATGAAACCCCATACATCTTTTAGCAAGACTTTTCTCCTTCCGCAAAACGATGGCGACACAAAATTGGATGGCTGAAAATTTCCATGACCATATAACACCGAACCTATGGCCGTCGAACTCCCCAGACCTCGAACCTCTGGATTTCTACGCATGGGACATAGTTGAGCGTGAAACCAATAGGAATCCTCATAACACCATTTATTTTCTGAAGGCTGCAATTAATACCGTTATGGCGAATATAAATAAGGGTAATTTGATTCGAGCACCCATTGGTTTCCGACCCGGATCAAGGAAGTTATTGCAGCTAATGGAGAATGTATTGAATGACTTATTGATATATAATAAGTTAAGGTTGTGTAGAAAATTCGTGAAGTTTCATTAAATTTTGTTTGAAGTAAAAACTAATTAGTTTTACTCTCAAGTTTTCCTCAAATACCATACGCACCCTGTATATGTAGTATATCAAAATTCCAATTGTTATACCGAACTAACTTTCAGGCAAAGTCAATCACCTCTTAACAGATGCACCTTGTTTCTTTGCCGGCAGGATAAATGAGAGACAGCTCGAATTTTCGTCTATCCGCACAGTAATCCTCGAAGATTTACGTTACGAATTATGTTCATGACATCGTCACTACTTTGTGGCTTTTGGGAACTCGTTTTTTTTTTGTATGTATGTATCCACATGCATTTCATCTATTTTTTTCAACCAAATATAAATGTAAAGGTTAAATTAATCTACTGATGTATTAATATTTCAAGTGTAGGTTCAGCATTTCGTTGGGTATAAGAGTAGGTGCTCACAACATACATACATACAATCAAATTTTTATTAGCGTTGATGAGATGGTTCATGTCAATTTAAATTAATTTTTTAATAGCTACTGTTTAAATCACACGCGCTCTTAATTCTTTTGCAAAGAAGACGAGTGGAGCATTGGGCAGACTAGACGTCTGCATATTTATTAGCCAAGCTTTGATAAGTGGAGCAAACGCTGACATTTGCATGCTTTCGGCACATCAAACCAAATTGAATTCAATAAGATTATTGAAATACTTGGCCAACCCAACTAAAATAAAAAATCAAATTCGGTACACATAATAATATTTTTGCCATAAATAATAGAAACGATTGGAGTTATGCTAAGATTTTGTACTTTATTTCCATATAAAAGATGACCCACCGAATGCAGCAAGTCATTCCAAATCCGACCATTTGAGAGTCTTATCGGAAAATTGCAAAGCGAAGTAGTGGAAATAATAACCAAAAAAGATTAAAAAATGCGCGCTTTTGTTGTTCTGTGCTTGATCGCCGCTGCCTGTGCGGATAAATTGGGCTACAATTACAGTCCCGTTGGTCATTCGGATTCAGGACTTTCGTTTACACCTGGTGGTGGTAGCAGTGGATTAGGTGACATTGGAGGATTGGGAGGCAGCAGTGGATTAGGTGGCGTTGGAGGATTGGGAGGCAGCAGTGGATTAGGTGGCGTTGGAGGATTGGGAGGCAGCAGTGGATTAGGTGGCTTCGGAGGATTGGGAGGCGGCAGTAGTGGCGTTGGTCCTGCAGCATCTGGCCCTTCATATCAAGCTCCAGTTGCTGAATACGAAAAGGAATTCTTCACATACACAGCCGATGAGAATGACTTCAGTGAACCTGCTGGCAACGATAAAGTAGTCGAATCACTGAAAAAGAATCTTCGAGTTATTTTCATTAAAGGACCTGAGGGTAATGGCTTGGAGAAAGCCGCTGTTAACTTGGCGAAATCAGTTTCTGAGGACAAGACGGCCATTTACGTGCTGCAGAAACAAGCCGATTTGGGCAATTTGGCTAACCAGTTACAAGCACAAAACCATATTCAGCACAGCAAACCCGAGGTTCACTTCGTTAAATATCGTACACCAGAGGATGCGATCAACGCTCAACGCGCCATTCAATCTCAATACGACCAATTGGGTGGAAATTCTCAATCGCACGATGGTGGCGCCGCACCAGTTCACAATTTCGCTTCTCCTGTTGCTCAGCCAGCTCTACGTCCTATCAGTGCTCCCGGAGCTGCTTACCTGCCATCTTCAATTTTCCGTGTCTAAATTATGCGCATAACTTTGATATAAAGACATGATTGTGACTTAAAAATTGTATATATATAGACTGAAAATTCTTGTTAAACTTGTTATTTACTTTTAATAAAAAAATGTATTTACTTAGCCATGCAAAATTAAAAAAAAAATATATGAATAATTTTTGATAAGGGGATAACTCTTAGGTCAACTATCAAGCCAGCGCTGGCGAGCGGGTGTGTACCTGAGTGCCAACTTGTGGAACTGTGGGCTCGCTACAGATAACGGCAAACCGAGTGCATTTCTAACGTGAAAAACTTTTTATGAAAACCAGAGAACGATCGAGCATCGAATTTTCACTCTAAGCCAAACCGAACCAAACCAAAACGAACATTTTCAAAGGTCTAAATAATAAGCACGCAATCCTTTTTTAAAAATACAGATTTTTTGTTATTAAAACTTTCCATTACATTCATTTCAGTTCGCTACATATGTATGTATACTTATGTTTGGTAAAATAACAAAAACAACTTTTTTTCTTGTGTATATGTAGTAATTATTAAATAATCATTGTTGAATAATTTTTTATTAAACACCTCCGATTCGCCACTTCCCCGCTCGCTATCTCTGGCTATGCTCACTTGACGAAAAAATTGCTTGTGAAAGCAATAATAAAATTATAGAGCAAGACTCGCCGCTAGCGACCATGGTTGTACCTCGTAATACTGGTATAACTCATTATTTTCAATGCAGCCAACTCCACTTTAAGAGAGTTTTATTAGACTGCATTCATACAGGAATACTTTTGTTGCTTCAACATTCCGAATTTTCTTTTGGTGTTGGCCGTCTTGTTTATTCGCAGTATAATTTTTCATCTACAGTACACAATAACTTTGAGAAGAACGAGAACATAAAAGATATTTAGACAACTTTTGAACCAAAAAAATAAAAAATAAAAAGCGGTCAAAGATCGCCTTTTTTTGCCAAAGCTGAACGCAAATAGAGCACAAGTTTTGTAGCCAAACGTGACCGAAGCAGAAGCTTTCTCTGATGAAACCAATTGCCGTACGGGTGAAGTACATTCTGTCAAAAAAGTACCAGGAATTGTTCAATAAAACGCAAAATAATTGCTTAATCGTCAAATTTTATTTTGTCGCCTTTACAATAAGCTCCATTCGAAGCATATGCCAACGATTAGTCCAGTTATCAAAGCACCTTTTAAACGCGTTTGAAGAGATATTCTTGAGCTTCTTCAGCGAATTCTCCTTGAAGGCCTCAGTCGACTTAAAGCGGCATCCGCGGAGTGACAATTTGAGTTTTGGGAAAACGAAAAAGTCACAGGGGGCTAAATCCGGTGAATACGGTGGTTTTCAAGTTTTTCGTAAAAAAAAATGCGTCATTCAGCCGTCTGTTGACTGATTTGCATGTCAAACTCATATACCCTCGTCTCATCACCTGTTATGATGCGCTGGATAAACATTGAGTCCGAATTCACTTGCTCAAGAATGTCTTTAGCCACCTTTTTCCAATGAATTTCTTGAAAGAAATTCAACTCTCTTGGGGCGAGTCGAGCAGACATGCGTCTCATGCACATGTCATGATTTTTTTTTTTTTTTAGCGTATGCCGCTTTTTTTTTATTTTAATTTTTTATTGCAACTAGTTCATAAATATTTACAAATGACTAACAAGCAACTTAATTATGATAACATTACACAATTTTCACTCTACATGACATAAAGCATTTCTATGGAGGTATGAGATCGCTAGGCTTAGTGCATCTGAGCCTTCGTATTAATCCGTTGGTTTCAATTAAATTAAGTGCTTTTTCATTGATGTGGTTTATTAGTCTTTCTTTATGGGCAACTGCAGTTTTTGTGATTTCAGTGTAGACGGAGTTTATTTTAAGGTCGCGCCAATGTCGGAACTTCTGCAGTACCATGGTGCTTTGACAATGCACCTAAGGACCTTATTTTGGATTTGGTTTTTCGTACTTTGACTGGCGCACTCCCATAGCTGCGCACCATAACTCCATACTGGCCTTAGTATCTGCTTGTAATTTAACAGTTTTTTTTCTATCGTGAGAGCTGATCCGCGACCCATGAGCTGCTACATGCCGTTTCCATCGAAGTTTGCAGTAAAGTGTCATACCTAGGTACTTCGCATAGTTTGAGTATGGGACCTGTTGATCTATGTATAGAGGTATATGTTGTATTTTAGTGTTTGTGAAAACTACGTGTACAGATTTTGTTTGGTTAAGTTTAATTTTCCATGTATTAGTCCACTGGCAGATCTTATTTAACGCGGGTTATAATGTCGATTCGTTTTCAGTTTCACCAGCTGCAATCAAGGCGGTGTCATCTGCAAACGTTGCTGTGACGTAATTAGGATCAGACGGTAGGTCATGTGTAAAGATAAGGTACATCAGAGGCCCAAGAACGCTGCCTTCAGGTACTCCTGCATTTATTTGTCGAAGACTTGAATAAGCATCATCTTGCTTGACTCGAAAAAGCGATCTGATAAATACGACTCCAAGATTTCGTAGTATTGCTTAGGAAGTATTAATTTTAGTTTAAAAAGCAAACCTGCGCCAGAACATTTTTTTTTTTCGAGTGCTTTTTCTATTTCGTGCGTGATCCTGTGTACCTGGTCGATTGTAGAATGTTAACTTCGAAAACCAAACTGATGTGTTTGAATTATTTTTTTTTTCGTTCTATTATTTTATTGAGTCTTTTAAACAACAGCTTTTCAAACAGCTTTGAGATCACTGGTAGGAGTGATATAGGTCTATACGATGAAACTTCGTGTCCAGGTTTGCCTGGTTTTTGGCGCATAATAACCTCCGCAGTTTTCCAGAGAATAGGAACGTAATGAAACTTAAAAGATGCATTCATTATGCTAGTGAGAATTTGGATGCTTTTAGGTGGAAGCTGCTTGAGTATTTCTGCAGTGGTTATATCGAAACCAGGGGATTTTTTATTTTTTAGTATTTTAATTTCTCTTTTTAGTCCGGCGCTCGTGACTCGTGGAATTTCTTCAACACATGTCATGATGATGTAAAATGCTGCAAATTGATTTGTGAGACACGCTAAGGTCACGAGCTACCTCTCTCAAACTTAAATGATGGTTTTTCCAGCACCATTTCCTTGACTTTTTCCACGATTTCATCCGTTGAACACGTTGATGGTCGACCAGATCGGGGATCTTCTACGACTTCTCGGCCCTCTGCAAAAGCCTTATACCACTAATAGACTCGTGTTTTTGATAAAGCACACTCGCCATAGGCTTTCTGCAACATTTTCAATGATTCAGCACCCGAAATTACGTTGAAAACACAAAATTTAAGACAAACTTTTTGTTTGATATTTTTATCCATAGGGACAATCGCAGAGCACACATGCGGTTAACCTGGTTAACCAAAAACAAGCTAATTGACAGATCACGCTCACACTCTGCGACACTATAGAGGACAGTTGTACCAACATTCCAGCAAAAAAAGTTTAGGTAATATATATGTATAACGCGCGCTTTGTACATTTCCGAAATTTTTTTTTCACAGAATGTATTATTAAGAATGATCAGATTGGAAGTACTATTTCCCATAGGGGGTTTTTGATAGATCACGCGTAACTACTGTCAAACTAAATACATAATTTTATTCAGTATTCATTAATCGCCCAATTGTATTACGAAAATCGAAAGTGAAAAGTGTTCATAGCGCGCTCAGACCAACTTGGTGTTCAGCGATGAGACCCTTTTTGGCTTAATGGCTACGCTAATTAGCAAAATTGCCGTATGTTGCCAGAAGAGCAACCCGAAGCTATTCAAGAACAGCCATTACATCCATGGAAAACAACCATTTGGTGCGGTCTATGGGCTGCAGGAATCATGGGCTCATACAGTGAATAGCGAACTCTATCGGGCCTTGATAAACAACCTTTTGATGTCGGAAATTTAAGCCTGTGAGCTCCGCAACATTTGATTCCAACAAAACGGCTTTACTTGCCCCAAAGCTCATGAAACAATCGATTTACTGCATCGTCGTTTCGGTGAGCAATGTATCTCTTGTCTCAGACCAGTGGATTGGCCACCAAGATCGGGTTATATCACACCTTTGGACTTTTATTTGTGGGGGAGTTTTACATTGTGGCACAAATGCCAAATGCTTTGTGGATAAACCAGCTCCGGTTAGGGCTTTGGAAGCCAACATTATTAAAGTTATTCACGAGATACCGACCGAAGTCCTCCAGCGAGTCATTCAAAATTGATGTTAACGGAGGGCCGAATTACGGCGCATTTACGGCCTACATTTCAAAGGGAGTATCTTTAAAAGAGAAATGTCATGAATGGTTCTACACAAAAATAATAAAGATTGCCCCATCAATTTAAATTTTCATTGTTTTATTTCACAACATCAATAGCAGAAGAAACTGGCCAAATACCTATGAAAGTATGCGACAATTACATATGTCCACATATTCAACTTTAGAACAGGAAATTTTTAATCTATTTTTCATCGATGAATTACCCAATCTCATGCATTCTGCCAAACTGTGTTTTTTATTATCAAGGCTCTCAACATTGGTAAATTTAACATAATAGAAGTCCATCGCCTTTCTTGCAGGCGCCGAATGAGTTGATACGTAACAACCATTCGATAGTCCATTCGAAACCCCGGTTATGAAACCCCAAATTATAGGAAGAGTTTTTTTTAACAGGCAAAGGCAAACCTCCGACTGTGATTCTGCCATAAAAACTGCCGTTTGGAGTCGGCTTAAAATTGTAGGCCCTTCCATTTGTGGAAGAACATTAAGAGGCACACCACGAATTGGAAGTGGATCTCGTCCAAAAAACGAACAAAGGATGTAAATGACAATTATATGTATTTATGCATATACCACGTCGGCGTACATTTTATATTGAGAGTTGAGATGGTCCAGAAACGTTTCACTAGATTTGCCATTCATTCGCTTTGTTGGGCCTGTAGTTTGCCTACATATGAAATTAGATAGCTTTTGTTATCAACATAAGATATCCGAGGAAACATTTCTTCGGTAATGTTTATAAGGAACATAGCCACGAATCTTAACAAATTCCAACTTATACGGGAGCTAATACTTCTCAATTGACCTACTCGCAATATTACACTCAGCAAAATGTTCCATTTACCTTATCGCAAGACCCTTTTTGAATTGTGACTAATGTATCCCACAATATTTTTACCATACATATACATATACACATATAAGGGCGAATGACTGTTCCGAGGTTGGGAAAAAAATGTTGCATTATATGTCATATAATAGGACTATGAATAAGTTCGTGCGGTTTGACAACAGATGGCGTAACTTGATTATTATTCCATCGATCCACATTTCCAAACATTCATTGGAGAGCTACTGTCGTAAGGCACAAACGTCAGTATACGTTTTTTATTTGAAGCGTAAACAACAATATTTTTACCACACTTGAAAATGTCGAATTTCGTGCCAAATAATGTGTTTTTGCGGGGAATTCTTTAATATGAAGAAAAAAGCAGCCGAAAGTCATCGTATCTTGGTGGAAGTTTATGGTGAGCATGCTCTAGCTGAGCGAACGTGCCAGAAGTGGTTTGCACGCTTTAAAAGTGGTGATTTTGGCTTGGAAGACGAAGAACGCGAGGGTGCGCCGCCAAAGTTCATGGATACCGAATTGGAGGAATTGCTCGATCAAGATCCGGCTCAAACGCAAGAAGAGGTTGCAAAAACTTTGGGAGTTGATCAATCAACCATTTCCAAACGTTTAAAAGCCATGGGAATGATCCGAAATTCAAATTTCGAAAAAAACCGCACGAACTTATTCATAGATCTATTAGCATTTGCATTTTATCTATTATTTTCATTTTATTTTATTTGGTGTTATTTAATTTTATAAGAAAAATAGTTATCAATGAAAAGTACAGTGCTCCATTTTTCATAAATGAAAAGAAACTTTTCGACATATTTAAAAATCGTGCAATTGTTCCACAAAATTTGTTGAATTTTTCTAATTTTGGGATATAATTAGAAACTTGGATATATACGATTTTTGATTTACATTTTTATAAAAAAAAATAATGAGAATGAAAAGAATGAAGAGAAATAGAAAATTGTTAATTTGCTATCGTTTTAACACGTTTTTTAGACGAAAAGTACGCAGTGTGCTAATAACAACAAAATATTCTCACTCGATAAAAATTTGATTCTATTATAAATTACTTTCAATACATAGTTTCATGAAATTTTTGATTTTCAAAAATTAGCATTATTTTGACAATCTGAAAGAATCTTCTGAGTTTAATCAAGATTTAAATAAAATATTAAATTAAAAAATTTTTTGCTCTGAAGCAATCAATCACATCAGCATTTTTTTTTAATTTGGTGGCCAAAATGTTGGACAGCCCGTGGAGATAAATTCTCACTCTTCTTAAGCTACCTCAAACAAGTCCCTTCCTTTAACTGTGGTAAGATATTATGAAATACGGAAATTCTTGTGCATATTTAACTATTTTTGTTGTCAGTAAAAGGTGATGGGCAGAGCGAGGAGATGTTAGTAACTGTAACTGTTAGTAGTGATTGATTGTTTTACTTTTTTTTTTAATTTTTGTTTCAAATATATTGGTCCTTTTTTTTTACTGTATAATCTTAATGTCTTTAACACTTAATGTCTATTTAACAATAATAGATGTTTCAAATGAAAAGACAAACAATTTCTGTTTTTAGTCAACATTTCCTTATTTTTTCATCTATTTAAGTATTCTTCATTTCATCTCCAGTTACTTTTTTCCCGAATTATAGCTGAGTGCTCGGCGTTTATATAGGCCGATCGCAGTTATGAGTTTCTTTTGTTATATTATGAGACAATTCTAATACTTATTGAATTAAAAAATAAGTGACACCACTATTCAAAAACTACTTTTGCGTAATTCTCAAATCCTAATAATTAATTATTCTGTAGTGTCTTATACATGCATACGAGGTGTGTTCAAAAAGTATCGCGAATTTTGTGTTTTTTCAAAAATTAATTATTTATTCATTAAAATATAATATATTTTGTCCCCTTCAAAGTAATCCCCATCGGATATTAAGCACTTGTGCCAAAGTTTTTTTCAATCGTGGAAGCACTTCAAAAATCATTTTTTTTATCTTGTTCACCTCCTCCTTCGATGCCGTCTTTATCTCGCCAATCGTAGCGTAGCGTTGTCCTTTCATGGGTCTCTTCAGTTTCGTGAACAAGAAAAAGTCACAGGGGACCAGATCTGGGGAATACGGTGGCTGTGGCATCATTAATGTGTTGTTTTTGGCCAAAAAGTCGCGCACAAGCAACTATGTGTGAGCAGGGGCGTTATCGTGATGCAAGAGCCAGTTTTTGTTCTTCCACAAATCCGGGCGTTTCTGTTGGATTGTTTCGCGCAAATTGCGCAATACCTGTAGTAATATTCCTTATTGACCGTTTTACCCTGTGGCAAGAACTCATCATGCACAACGCCCCTGCAATGGAAGAAAATGGTAAGCAAAACTTTTACATTCGACTGAACTGCGCGCTTTTTCCGGTCTTGGTTCGTGCAGCAGCTTCCATTGAGATGATTGAGCTTTGGTTTCCACGTCATAACCATAAACCCACGATTCGTCACCAGTTATGACCCTCTGGAGTAAATTTGGGTCGTCGTGGACAGAGTCCAACATCTCATCAGCAATGTTCATGCGATGCTGCTTTTGGTCGAAATTGAGCTGTTTTAATACGAATTTTGCGGCGACCCGTCTCATGCCCAAATCTTTGAAAAAATCGAATGGCACGAGCCAATCGATATGTCTAGGTTCTCAGCGACTTCTCTAACGGTAATTCGACGATTGCCCAATACCATTTTCTTCACTTAATCAAGTTTTTCGTCTGTTGTTGAAGTGCTCGGGCGTCCGGCACGCTTTTCGGCGTTTCCCGTATGACATAGTCAACATTCGGACTGTTTTTCACACAAAATTTGATACAATTTCTTTGATCCATCTTTTAATACTGTCAACAATTAACTGAACATTCAAAATGGCCGAACTCGTCGGCATGAGGACATATCGCCACAAAAAAATCGAAATTCGAATATGCGTAACCTGCGAAAATTCAAAATTCGCGATACTTTTTGAACACACCTCGCATATTTATAAAGGCTTGTCGAAATAGATTTGAGCTTTAACATAGCCCCACAAAAAATAATATAAAGACGTTATATCGCACGATCTGGGTGGCCAATTGACAGGCCCCGAACGTGAAATAAAATGTTCACCGAACCCGCCTCTCAACGAGTCCATTGTTACGCGTGCTGTGTGGCATGTGGCACCGTCTTGCTGGAACCACATGTCATGCAAGTCATACTCTTGCGTTTTGGGCAAAAAAAAGTTGGATATCATTTCACGGTAGCGCTCACCATTCACAGTTACGTTACGATTCGCAGCATCTTTGAAGAAGTACGGTCCAATGATACCTCTAGCCCATACACCGCACCAAACTGTGAACTTTTCTGCATACATTGGTAGCTCTTGCAATTCTTCTGGCTGATCTTCACTCCAAAATTGACAATTCTGGTTATTTACGTACCCATTGATCTAAAAATGAGCTTCGCCGCTGAATACAATTTTTTGATAAAAAAGTGGATCTATGGCCAACTTTCCAAGAGCCCATTCACCAAAAATTTTGCGTTGCGGTAGGTCGTTCGGCTTCAATTCTTGCACCAGCTGTATTTTGAAAGGCTTCACACCTAAATCCTTTCGCTATATTTTCCACGTTGTTGAGTAACAAAGTTTGATGTCCAATAATGTAAATTTGGTTCTAAATTTAGTCACAATAGCTCAAATAGCCGCTTCAGTGGGTCCATTAAACTGGCCATAAAATGGAAGAAGCGCGCGATAAACTTTCTTAACAGAACACGCATAATAAAATTCAATGATTTGCAAGCGTTGTTCGTTTGTAAGATGATTCATGGTTCAATTATAGATCAAACTGAAGATATTTGATAGTGACACAAAACACAAAACGTGCGTCAGCTGTTTAAACCAACTGTTTAAAAAGATAATAACTAAAAAAGCACTCTTTATAAATGTAAATGATAGCAGGAATGTTAGTAGTTGTATGGTAAAAACGACTCAACATGATTATCTACATTTTTCCCAATGATCTGTCCGTACTAGTATGTACGGGTGTATGTTAGATTCTATAGAATTTTCGAATTCCTGGAGCTCAATTTTTATGAAACATTTTAAAAATTTTGTTTGCGTAAGATAATCCCATGCAGCTCATACATAATGTATAGCCAAAATTTCATTAACCGATACAGCCGTGCTGCTGCTTTGCAAACAGAAAATAACGGCTTTCAAAACATACATACATGTAAGCAGTAGCCGTCACTGGGACAGGGATTGAGCCCTGAACCTACTGATAAAATCGAAAGTGCAAGCCAGGCCACTGAAATTGTGAATGGTGCTTATGGTGCCGATACTGTAACAGCTAATTGCGCGCAATTTTGGTTCCGTCGAATCCATTCAGGCATTTTCGATGTTAAAGAAAATGTCGATAATGTCGATAAAATCACGACAAAAATCGAAGTTGACCAGTATGTTAGGAGCAGTAGCATCGCCCAGGAACTAAAGATCGACTACAAAACTGTTTAAACCATTAACCGCAAAAATTATGTATTTCTTTGTTCTCAAATGAATATTTAGATATTAAAAAACTCTAATATTGTATACAATAATATATAAATTTGATACTTTAAAATAATATTGTATTTTTTCTAAGCTGACATTATTTTCTTGCCAAAATTGTTTTCTAACTACACTAACAACTGGTTTGATCTTTCTTTGGCTCTTTGGGCATCTGTATTTGGATGAAGACTTATGCCGACGGAAAACTAGTTTTTATAGATATAAATATGTGTGTATGTATGTACGCACGCACATGCATATATAGTGAAAAATAATAATCTTATAATTTATTAGGCATACGAGTTTCATAATCACTAACTCGTTGCTTTATGCTTTCCTAATTTTATGTAGGTATGTTGATTCAAATACCGCATCAACATTTGCGCATGCATGCATGAAGAAGCGTAGAAAAGGCCACTGAAACTACTTTTTTCTTACTCTTTCACTTGCTCGAAGTTTTGCAAAGATTAGTCAAAGCCAAATATTATATTAGTTTGCCAACGTATCAGTAAGCAGGCATAGAGATGTGCAGAAGCCAGTAAGTTCAAGTTTTTGCTAACAAAATTTAAACTAAGCAGGCTGACATGAAAGTGAAGACGCTACAAGAAATTGTTAAGGTTAATGATTTAAATATCTACATAGTCAATTCATCTTTTTATATTATATATAATTGGCGCTTACGCCCTTTATTGGGCGTTACCCGCGCTCCCCCTCCTTCTTTGTTTTTCATGCCCGGGGTTTCTCACCCGTGCACTTCCGAATGGTGGTCACGCACCAACCCATTCGGTTACGTCGGCTGCCGCCGTCTTTTTACATTATTAGCAAAATTTTTCATGCTAAGTTTTTTCCATCAACTTTTTATAAAAACATTGTTCATTGTATACCAAATATGGGGATTCAAAACTCAAATTCGGCTGCCCCAAATTTAAAAAGAATCTATTTTATCTCTATTTGATACACAAGTGATATGAAGATGAATATTTACTAAAGTATTGTGGCCATCGTAGCCGCATGAGTTAGTGCGTGACAATCATTCGTAAGAGCGTAGCTTCGAATCTTCGTGCAAGAAACAGCAAAATGAAAAAGTTTTTTCTAATAGCGGTCGCCCCTGAGCAGGAAATGCCAAGCCTCCGAGTGCATTTCTGCCATGAAAAACTCCTCATAAAAAACCACTTTCCGTTCGGCAATATTAAGACGTGCGCCACATTTAGGAGAAGGAGCTCGGCCAAACATCTAACAGAAGTGTGCGTGCCAATTATTTATTTTTTTTCTGTTGTGTATGCTAATTTTTTTAATACAAATTTCTACTTCGGGCTGTTTTGGTACTAAGAATTTATTTTCGATAAGTATTTTTTATTTAAAGAACCACGAGATGTCGCTAAAAACAAATTATATGTAATTTTTGAATATTGTATTGTACATATTAGAGGTCCAGAAATATCCAGCAATGCACCTTTCCAGTGCATAGGTAGATCAACTAAAACTGAAACAAACCAAAAGCAATTAAACTTTACAATATTTTGTATTTCATTTTTATTATATTTAAACGAAATTTTCGTCCCATAACTTTTTTATTTAATTTACAACGTATTTACAATTATTTTAGTTTTAGATCCTTTTCACTTCCAACATGAGGTGCCTTTTCTGAACTTTCCATTTCCATAACCATAAATCCTTTTTTTTATTAATTAAGAATAGCTTCTTTTAAAATTTGGGGGCCCTAATGGACTTTTTTCCCAAGAAATTCATGTAGAGTCCATATCTGCTAGGCGCGACGTCGAAAAAAATCGTTAGCTACAAATTGACCCACCCTAATGTATATCGTATAAACTATTTTTCAAAAAATATTGATGAAGATGCACATTTTTTCTTACAATAATTCATAAAGGATTTACTGAGCTACAAATGGATTTTTAACTATACATTTTTAATAGTCAGAATAAAATAAATACACCTTTATTGTATAATTGCCTCCCCTTGGGCTCCTTAAAGGTTTTCATAAGTTGTTAGTTTGTTGCATAGTCATTTTCGAAGTTTACATACAGCACTACAAATATCATAAAAACTATTTTGGGATTTGACCAGTCTTGTGAGTATAAAATGAATGAATTATACTATTGGCATATTCGGACATATTTACGGCTTTATGCAGATTGACCGGCTTTATCCAGCTGCGAAAATACCGCTTGACCGGTTCTACGTTTGTGACGTCTTGCCTAATCATATTTGTATTAATTAGCATTGTACGTATGTATGAATGTATGCATGCACATAACACAGTAATTAACATATTCAAAGAATAAAGCCAGCGAATCCGCTTCTAATATTATAAGCGGAAACTAATTCCGCATTGCTTTGAATTTCAATTTTCATTTTCTCACCCAATTCATTTGTACATAATTATTAAATAAATAAACGTTAAACCGCCAAAACACCATTAAGAGTCTTTGTTAGTATTGGAAATGAAGCCAAATAAAGGTTTGGTGTCTTTCAAGAAATGCCGGCATCCACGTATAATACTCATATTGATTTACATACATACATACGAGTATAGAAGAAACTATGCGCCGCTACCGAAACAAGGGATGAACAAAAACAATTTCCATCGCGCCATCTACTTATGTATTCGTTTTAGCCAGATATTTGCATCTGAAAGGTTTTATGGTCGCACATTGTAAATGTGTGTGTATGTGTTTAATGGAAGTTCGCCAGAATAGTTTCTACTTTTTTGCAAAACATGCCCCATACGCTGCGTATTTGTTGGAAAGTAACCGGGTTTGCGTGTGAGTAGAAAGCGAGTCGAAACCCGTTGGATATTAGCGAATCGCTCAAGGAATGTTGTTGCTATTTTTCCGCCAAACTTTTCATAACCTCGACTTTGGTCAACCTATATAAAGTAGCTCCCGTTTTAGCTAGAATTATTCACAGTTCGATTATTCAGAACAAATCATCTAATCTTACGAGCAGCATGCGTGGTTTTATTGTTTTGTGCTTGGTGGCGGCCGTATACGCAGACAAGTTGGGCTACAATTACAGACCCGTACCCCACTCTTCATCAGGACTTTCCTTCGCACCCGGCAGCGGTGGTGTAGGTGGAGATCTTTCCGGCTTCAGCGGATTAGGCGATCTAGGCGGTTCAGGTAGCTCTGGAAACTTTGGCGGTCTAACTGGCGTAGGCAGTGGATTTGACTCCGGCGCACAATCTGCTCTATCGCCTGTGACACAGGAAGCCAACAAGGAGTTCTTCACTTTTACCGCTCCTGAAGAGGAGTTCGACGATGCTGAAGGTACTCAACAGTTAGCCAGCTCTTTGAAGAAGAATGTGCGTGTCATCTTCATTAAGGGTCCCGAAAACAATGGCTTAGAGAAGGCTGCTCTTGCTCTGGCCAAAAATGCTGCTGAACAGAGGACCGCCATTTATGTGCTGCAGAAGCAACACGATCTCGCTGACTTGGCCAACAAGTTCCGTGCTCTCAACGACCAGCGTAACAGCCATCCTGAGGTTCACTTCGTTAAGTACCGCAACCCTAATGATCTGGCTAACGCACAGAGCACCATTCAATCGCAATACGATCAAGAGCCTGGTGCATCTCAAAACTACAACGGCGGTGTCACTCCCGTGCTCAACTTTGCTTCGCCATCCGTTCCATTACAATCATATGGACAGCAACAGAACTATAATCCAGCTGCAAGTAACACGAATGCCAATTATCTGCCTCCTTCGTTATTGAAACGTCTCCGCTTCTAGACGTTTAGTTGTACCTAATAATTGTAAATATTGATATAGCCACCTATTTCGAAATTCTTCAATAAAATACACCAACACCAAAAAAAGGTTGACTGCATTTTACATTACAAATTTTAGTATGGCCAAATGTAGCGAAATTTTGAATGACAGGAAATCTGGGTTTTCAAAGTTACGATATGTGGAAAAATCTGTTGATTATAGTTAATATTAATACCTGCGGTTTCATGAGGGTTAGCTTCAAATTATTAACACATTTACTGGATGGATGTTAATAAATAGGTAAAGTTAGCTATCAATAGATAAGTTATCGACTGTACAGAGCTGACGAAGGAGCAACTCCTGTAAGGGGAAAGCTTTTTGCGGCTTGCAATTTAATCTACAGACACTACCAATAAGCTAAAGATGAGCTTTCACCTAAAACGGCCACGCAATTTAACTGAAAATTTGAAAATTTCGGACGGAATTTTGTGATGGAAAAAATTTGGAAAGTAGGAAGGAAAACGATAAGCGACTAAAGGTAGATCATATTATATGGGGGAGCGATATTTGTTTGGGGACGAGTAATATTATAATAAGCCATTATGTAACGATTTTAAAAAATTACACATCTCTTTGTTAAGAGACTGGATCGAAAAAGGAATCCGCTACTGTTAACCAACAATGCTTTAATATTAAATACCCTATGATCAAAAAGTACCGGGAAGGTGATGTTGACTGTTTTCTTCGATTGCCAAGGCGTAGTACACCATGAGTACCTTCCATCGGTCCAGACAGTCAATAAAGAATATTACGAGTATTTAGCCGTTTTGAAGCGCTTGAGAGATGCTGTATGTCGCAAACGGCCGGAAATGTTTGCAAGATGATAACGCGTCATCGCACCGAGCCCAAATTGTGCTGGATCATTTGACCAAACACCAATTAAATACTATCGTGCAAACACGGTATTCACCTGATATGGCCCCGTGCGACTTCTTTTTGATACCAAAGTTGAAGGTTCCACTTCGTGGAAGGAGATTTCAGGCGATAGAGGAGATCAAAGAGAATGGGAAGGATTAAACGTTGGCACATGTGTGTTACTTTAGACGGGTCATTTAACTCTGTTTTGAATTTATTGAGCCCGTTTCTAGGGACCTCTTTGTTATCGAAGGTTACGCCCTTCATTTTGACAGTGAACGCAACAGATTGTAATTGGTCGGTGGAAGGTCCGTAGAACACGACGGATGCTGAAGTACCTCCCACTCGAGCTTTCTGAGTGCAGCTTTCAAAACTTATGCAACACGGAGCCTGGCGTTGTCGTGAAGGAGTATGGTTTGACCATGTCGATCAGGTCTTTTCAGTCAAATGGGCAATGGGAAGCTCCTTATTGACCGTGGCATTTCTTCGAGCATTTCCCAGTGCAGCATGCCCTTCCACTCCCATCAAACACATATCTTGATCTTCTTCGGATGAAGGTCCGGCTTGACTCTCGGCTTTGGCGTATCTCCTGGAGCCACCCAGTCCTTTCTTTGCTTCATATTGATGTAAAGGCACCATTTCTCACCTCTCTTGACGATTCGGTACGAAAAGCGCTGTTTAAGCCGCGTGTTGCTCGATGGCGGACGAGATGAAACTCGAAAATCAAACTCGAAAGAGAAATGCCTCATTCAAGCTGTTCTCAATTTACAAATAGTGTTCGTTCATGGTTTCTCATCCTATTATAGGAAAATGCATATGCTAGTTGTTCATAATTTTAAATACAAATCGTCTTTATAATATTATAAATATTATAGTAAGCTCTATATTTATTAAAAGAAATCCCCATATAAATTTTTTGCAAAAAGTTGCAAGGCTTGTATAACCCCATTCGCTTTTATTGGTAAGCTTAAAGTGATCGCAAAATAGCCATGCTATGATTACCAACAATTACATGTATATAGACCTTGATTGTAGAATTTGTTTAGAATGTTGCTAAGGTTAACTGGGTAGAATATCTCCAATTTATATATACATATATGTATATACTTTATACCTACTTCGCATATTGATTTCAAATTAGATATGATGCGAAGATTGCCTTTTCAACTAATTTTAAAAACCTTTCGGATTTGAGTTTCGTAACTGAAAATCTTTCCTTTTACATTCCATAAAATATGGCCTCGATATGCGAAACATCCGTGGCTGTTGCCATACGCAAAGTACTTTACAATCAGTCAAACCCTTTTCCACGCTTATAACCACAGGCATATTTATATTTTAGGGTGGCATAATTTGTTTGGAGTAAAATTTGCGTAAAAAAAAGTACGGCATATTTGAGTTCTGTGCAAAATTTTACGCAAAAATGCTGAAAAAACTACGTCCTAAAAGAAAGTATAAAAATTACCTATGTATTAATGTTAAAAGAAAAAAAAGTATTTCCTATTTTTAGATCGAAGTTAGGTTTACATTAACAAAAGTTTGTGTATTGCAACTGCTGAAAATCTCGAGTCATTTTGTATACGAGAAAACCAAACATACAGGTATCATATAAATTGAATTTTTGTTATGATGAAGCTTGGCACATTCCAGCATCATCGTTGTTTATATAGTCACATTAAGATAAAACTTAAAATGTTTTGCTCAAGAGACGCACCAAAAACTAAGAAAACAAAGCAAATATCATATTCATGTTTTTGAGAGATGAGCCAAACGTGTCAGACAAGTTTTTTCGTCTCACCGGCTCTCTAGTGCATCACCACTGCGCTGAGTATTCAAAGCCGCGATCAAAAAGTTTAAGGAATTCCTACACTGCACCTACAAGAAGTATCTATACGCTCATACGTATGTGTGTTCCAAGTTCTGTATATGCTTTCAAGAAATGCATTTTAATATGTTTATAATAATCGCTAGCACTAATAAATTTGTTCAAAATTTCAGTAGAGTATGTAACTTTGCAATCTGAGAGTATTCGCTCTGTTTTAACCCTTTCGCGATATTGTTGCCATATGGCAACAGTAAATTTTAAAAGGCCGTCAACACTCTCTTGTAAAAAATATCAACTTTTTTGTTACAGATTTTCAAAAATTGAAGTTTAGTGGTTAAACAGAACTAAAATAAATAATAACCGCCCATTATATATCGGTAATACAACATTTTTAAAGAAAGCCTCTGGCATATAGCACTTCACTCTGAAATTTGTATTTTGCATTTTTAGATTTTTGAGGCATTTTGGGCAAATGTTTTCAACAATTTTTGAATAAAGTATATAGAAAAATGTTCAATATGTCATTTGGCATATAAATATTTTTTCGCTCGCAGCTTTAAAAGCTGTGCTAATTTTTAAAACTAAGCTTGTTGCCATATGGCAACAAATTTCTCGTAAGGTGTTAACTTGCATTAGATTGCAGAAGAAGTTTATTTGCGATTGAAACCAATACAAAACATTTGTTGCCATATGGCAACATTAAAAAAAAGCACTTAACAATAAAAATAAAAAAAAAAAATTTATTTGTATTGTTATTGGTCCTAAAATAAATACTCAGACAAAAATTTGGATTTTTTGGATGGCGCAATAAAAAGATGTAGCGAAAGGGTTAAACCAAGTATTTTCTATAAACAATACCAGACACCCGCATATAATCTTATATGTTATACTTATAAATATTTATATATACATATATGTATGTACATATGCACATAAGAACCATATGACTTAAATGGCATTTAAATTTATAAGTAATTATGCAAATAATTCGATTCGATTTTGAAGGATGTTCAACAACTATGGCTTGCAAAATAGAATGAAACTTAGACAAGCAGCCAAAAACAGTCACATGAAGTTTTCAATGCGTATAAGTAATTAGCATAGTTTCGTCGAAGTTCGTGCTTTTCCCACAGTTCAAGTCAAAAGCTAATAGAAAAATTAATATAACGGAACTATAAAAAACAACAGTACTCGTTTGATTTCGTTCAATTTCGTCAAATGGTAATTTGTATTTAATGAGAAGAATTAAATTCTAGGTATATGAATATTTGCACATATATACAGTTATTTCCCCTCACATAAATAGGAAGCATTTTATTGAAGAATAATGTTTGCAGAACACCGTTTAGATTTTCTACATAGCTCACTTATTCATTAGATTTGGCCGAATTCAACTATAAATTGACTCGTTGCCATCCGATTGTTATACTCAATCAGAAGTCTTCAATTCAAAAGCATAGTTTCCTTCTAAACATGCGTGCATTTATGGTGAGTTCTTTACAAATAAAGGCTATCAGTCATATGAGCAGAACTAAGTGTTTCTTCATTGTAGGTTTTGTGTTTTGTGGCTTTGGCCACCGCCGATAAATTAGGCTACAACTATCAACCAGTGGGGCACTCGGATAGTGGTCTTTCCTTCATTCCTGGGAGTGGTAGCAGCGGAGGTTTACCTGGTTCTTCAGGAGGTCTAGGTGGTCTAGGCGGTATTGGTGGAAGTCTTGGCGGCTTGGGTAGTGGGACATCGAGTGGATTTGGAGGTCTTGGAGGTGTCGGAGGTCCAAGCGGCGGTTCATCTGGAAGTTTCGGCAACTTAGGCAATGGTCTTGGCGGATTAGGCGGTGGATTGGGAGGTTTTGGAGGTGGTCCATCTTATGGCATTGACGGTGGTTCGAGCTCAGGTCCTTCTGGTCCCAGTGATTACAGCGGTGGCAGCAGTGGCAGCG
This sequence comes from Anastrepha obliqua, assembly GCF_027943255.1. Taxonomy (NCBI): domain Eukaryota; kingdom Metazoa; phylum Arthropoda; class Insecta; order Diptera; family Tephritidae; genus Anastrepha; species Anastrepha obliqua. Next base: position 81,097,276 of record NC_072892.1, read on the forward strand.
CACCTGGTAGCAGTAGCTCAGTTGGCGCCCCAGCAGAAGCGGAATACGAAAAGGAATTCTATACATACACCGCTGATGAAAGTGATTTCAATGAACCAGAATCCAACGACCAGGTCGCCAATTCATTAAAGAAGAATTTACGTGTTATTTTCATCAAGGGACCCGAAAACAACGGTTTGGAAAAGGCCGCTATCAACTTGGCTAAACATGCTTCCGAACAGAAGACCGCTATCTATGTGTTGCAGAAACAAGCGGATTTGGGTGACTTAGCTAACAAATTGCAAGTTTCACATGATTTGCAGAGCCACAAACCCGAAGTACACTTTGTGAAATATCGCACTCCCGAAGATGCGGCTAACGCTCAAAAGGCCATCCAATCGCAATATGATCAGTTGGATGGACCTTCACAATCGCACGATGGTGGAGCTGCTCCAGTTCACAACTTTGCATCTCCAGCTGCTCGCAATGCTCCTTCTGGTGATAGCGACGGTATCTCTGGCGCTGCTGGCGGAATTTCAGGTGATGTCGGACGAGTTGGAGGTGTTTCGAGTGGACTTGGATCGGGTGGTAGAGTTTCGGGTAGCAAGGGCCTAGCTGCACCAAGAGCGACATACTTACCAGCCGCTATCTTGAGGGCTTTTCGGTTTTAGAATTTTTCTAAATACTTTATTGTTGACTTTTCTGTTATGAGATTATTTAAGAAGTAAAAAGAAAACATATTTAATTGAAAGAAGTTTATTTTTTATTTCGCGCAGAATAAGCCGTGCTGAACTTCAGTGGCATATTGCGATTTGAAACTATAATCATTTATATCATAATCGCCGTGTAAGTTAATCAATGCTGATCATTAGTCTCGCTGCTCGGCTGTTTTAAATCATCTTTTTTTCGACTGGTTTTACTCTAAAGGCTTAATGTACGTACATTTTTCGTATAGTTATTATGATTGGACATGTTTGTGGCATCCGAATTATGCCCAACCCCAGCACTGCTTATACCTTATTCCTACCTATTTCTCATGCAAATATATTATAGTACCTTATTCTCATGCAAATATAGTAGAAAGTATATGTACGGAGGTACATACATACCAGACATACAAGGACCAGACATTGTCCGCTTTGCATACTCATCCTAGCTTGACCAACAAATTGAGAGAATGCATAGCCGATGTTCCGAACGTAAGTTCCTTGAGAGCCACATCTGGCTCAAGAATACTTTAGGTTTCGAAGTTCCTCTCCCGGAAAAGCGAAAAAGAACGTAAAGCACATTTTGTCGCTGCATAGAAAAACATTGTCTGTGAAGTACGCCAAGCAATCCGCAATTTGTAGTGAACTCAAATATAAAATTTGTCCTAATTTGTTCTGTAGATTAGTAATGAAATTCACTCTTTCTCGTTTTGTTATATTCTAAAACGAAGCTGGATTTTATTTTAAGTTTTTTTCTAATAAATATTTCAATAAAATCAAAAATAACAGCTCACACCAAAATAATTCAGTTCAGCAAAGCTTTGGAATAATTTAAGCATTTCAGATGGATATTCACCACTACGGAAAGTTTACGTAGCTTTATTAGTGTTGTAGAAAAAGGCATTAGTATTACAGGGTTAAAAGAAGGTAGAGTTGCTACCTGTTTGAAAAATTTAGTTTAAGTAGATGAAGTATTAAAATATGTGTGTCAAACGAAAGAGATTTGTGAAAGCTTATTGCCGAGAATAGGGTTACCACCTGTTTGAAAACCCCAAATTAAATAGGTAAACGAAAATTTAAGGAAAGGATGTCAAACTAAAATGGTTTAAAAAACCCTAATTTCTAACACTTTTAATGCTGCGGTTGTTAATATTTTAATAGTCGGCTAAGTCTTTTGGTGACTAATAACAGTAATTTTGCTCATTTACACTTCCATTTAAATGTAAATAGGCTTCATCAATTCATAAAATAGTGTTTACTGTACGCTGTTTATCAAAGGGTTCAGGCGGTTTCGCTTTATGTAGCACACGCCAGCAAGCATTTTGGTATGTTGCCCGTATTAAAGATATAATTTTATCAAGCACATTTCTTCGTTGTAAAGCTGTCCAAATGAAGTCGTGCTTAAGGCTGTCAAAAGCTTTCCTGTTGTGTACATACGGAATCGTATAAAGCCTTTTTTACTCGCTCAAGGATCACTATTGCTATGATTTTGGCCACAGCCGGGAGTACACAAATACCACGCCACTTGTCGCAGATGTACAAATCGCCGTTTTTGGGATCGTAACGATTGTGTCCTCATTCAACTCTTTCAAGAAATGTTCATTATTCCAAACAGCTTGAATAACAGGGCACAAAAGTGAGGTGGATTGCACGGGCTGACATTTATAAATCTCGGCGGGAATTCCGTCAATGGCGGCAGCCTTGTTGTTCGGTACGCCTTGATGGCATCCATAATTTCCTCAATGCTGGGTACATCGGCTTCAATGCGAGTATTCACATGCAGTTGGAGTAAAGTGTTGCTGGGAGGTACGTTCTTTTCGAGTAGAAGATTGTTAGGAAATGTATGGAAGTGGGTTTTCGGCATCTACTGCATCACCTGCTTTACGATATCTTTCTTTAATACGCTCTCATTGTTGGGAGCCATTACTTGAAGGTGTTATTTCAAATCCATTGTTGGGTTTAATCATTCAGTAAAATAGGTGTTTGAGCGCGGCTATTTGCGCCATTTGGTTTGCGCTATTTTTAATGGCTGCTGTCCGAAGATGTAACTAGGAAATCATCAGATGATGGTCATGGCAGTTCCCAATAAACGCACGTTACGTATATCTGAAAGGCAGCCACGCAAACGTCGAGTGATTACAAAATGATCAATTTGATTCTGAGTTCGATCTATCGGCGATACTCAGCTGACACGATGGCAGAGTTTAAGTTTCAAATTGGTACCAGCAATAACTGAGTGGTGTGCGTTGCAAAAATCTACAAAACGACCACCATTATCGTTGTGATCGCCAACGCCGTATTTATCCATGACGTGCGAGAGGAAAGTTTGTCTTTTCCTACTTTGGCATTAAGATCACACATCTCTATAACGATGTCCCCACGCGGAACGTCTTTGTAGCTGTAAAAATCATACTCTTCACTTTCAGTACTCGAACTCTGCTATAAAATCATGCTGTAATAAATCTTTCAGAGAACGGATTAAAGGAAATCATGTGTTAAGGGCATTAGATGTCATAAGTCTGTTTCACGAATTTGTCTATCGCTTCTGCCGGAGTAAATAAATTCGTTGCCGTTGTGGGATCTATAAGTCCCATAACCACTCCATCCTGTTTCACTGACGAAATTCACGTTTAAGTTGAAGAAGTTTTGCATTCTGATTACCTTGAATCCTATCATCAAACAGTGAGCCGGAAGCCGCCTATGAAGCAGATCCAATCCGAGGCTTAGTTGATGTTTCGTTGGCGCAAAGATTTTGAGGCGGAGTCTATATTCTGGTGGCGGAACTTGTCCTCTTTATAGACTCCAGACATCTTAGCTTTACCATCCGCCGTCATATCCATAAAACCAAAGGTCCTGGGTTAAGCCCTTGGTACCCGTTTTGACCTCTACTTCAAGTATGATAAAGAAGCTCAAAACAGGTCTGGACGTGGTCGCAAGAACCATGCACCTCTCTCTTCATCTACAAGTTGGACTACTACACACTGCTGCTCTGTTCTCACAGAATACAATGTCGCTCATCGTCCGCTACATTGCCCAGGGTGCGCTCGCTCTATGTCCATCCAAATGGTAAAAAGAATTCAAAGATGTGGTCAACATCAAATCGTTAACTGGTTATCAGTGATTTTGAAAGAATCAGCTGAGTGGATGACTTAACCGTGGTCATAACAGCGGTTTGCGACAAAACTGAGATTTTGACGGCTTGCTATGCAAAATAAAATACATTCTACCACGAAATTATTCTACTTTTATCAAGTTCTACCTCAAAGACCGATATATCTTTGTTAAGCAAAACGAAGAACTCTCTGAACTCTGTGAAAGTTTAGCTGGCCTCAGGGCAGTATAATAGGTCCAACCCTATACTTGTTTTACACCCACGATTTAGCAGTCACTAAGAAAACTATCATCGAAACTTTTGCAGATGACCCGCTGTTCTCGCAATCCAACCCCATAAAGCTTCACTTAAACTCCAAAAATGACTTGATATTTTCACACAATGATTAAATGATTGGAGAATAAAATCCACTGAAACGAAATCAGTTCAAGTAACAGGGCAAATGTTTCGATTGAGAGAAAGCATTTGGCCTGTCGCGAAACTCAATAACGTAATCATATCCCAAAATACTGTTACGAGATATCTCGGCATGCACCTCGACAGCAAGCTTACATAGAAAACACATACTTTCACTAAAGGCAAGGCACTTGGAATGAATCTGCGAAACCTATACTGGTCACTTAAATTCTCATGTTTCTATCAAATGTAAGTTCTTTCTCCACTCAGCCATCTAAAAACCAATAAGGAGCTGTGGTATGCAACTCTGGGGCACTGCAGCTAACTCTAACATTGAAATACTCCACAGATTCCAGTAAAAAAACCTTAAAAATGATTACAAACGCACCATATTACAGCACACATGCCCAAATACATCGCGATCTCAAATTACTCACAAAAGCTGAAGAAATAAAAAAGCTTGCCACACTACACAATATCAAACTCCATTCTTTAATTGCAGGAATAACTCTCAATTCCATCTCATTTAAAAATCTAAAAAAGCTAGGAAAACAAAGAAAATATCGTAATGTTTTTGAGAGATGAGCCAAACGTGACAGACAAGTTTTTTCGTCTCACCGGTTCTCTAGTGCATCACCACTGCCCTGGGTATACATACCCGCGATCCAAAGGGTTAATGAATTCATACACTGTATCTACAAGAAGTATTTATTCGCATATACGTACATATGTGTGTACCAAGTTCGGTATATGCTTTTCAGAAATACATTTTAATATGTTTATAATAATCGCTAGCACTAATAAATTTGTTCAAAATTTCAGCAGAGTATGCAACTTTGCAATCTGAAAGTATTCGCTCCGTTATTAAACCAAGTATTTTCTATAAACAATACCAGACACGCGCATATAATCTTATATGTTATACTTATAAATATTTATATATACGAGTATATGTGCACATGCACATAAGAATCATATGGCTTAAATGTCATTTAAATTTATAAGTAATTATGCAAATAATTCGATTCGATGTAGAAGGATGTTCAACGATTATGGCTTGCAAAATAGAATGAAACTTAGACAAGCAGCCAAAAACAGTCATATGAAGTTTTCAATGCTTATCAAAAATTAGCATAGTTTCATCGAACTTTGTGCTTTTCCCACAGTTCAAGTCAAAAGCTAATAGAAAAATTAATATAACGGAACTATAAAAAAACAACAGTACTCGTTTGATATCGTTCAATTTCGTCAGATGGTAATTTGTATTTAATGAGAAGAATTAAATTCTAGGTATATGAATATTTGCACATATGTACAGTTATTTCCCCTCACATAAATAGGAAGCATTTTATTGAAGAATAATGTTTGCAGAACACCGTTTAGATTTTCTAATATACATAGCTCACTTATTTATTAGATTTGACCGAATTCAACTATAAATTGACTCGTTGCCACCCGATTGTTATACTCAATCAGAAGTCTTCAATTCAAAAGCATAGTTTCCTTCTAAACATGCGTGCATTTATGGTGAGTTCTTTACAAATAAAGGATATCAGTCATATGAGCAGAACTAAGTGTTTCTTCATTGTAGGTTTTGTGCTTTGTGGCTTTGGCCACCGCCGATAAATTAGGCTACAACTATCAACCAGTGGGGCACTCGGATAGTGGTCTTTCCTTCATTCCTGGGAGTGGTAGCAGCGGAGGTTTACCTGGTTCTACAGGAGGTCTAGGCGGTATTGGTGGTGGTCTTGGCGGCTTGGGTAGTGGACCATCGAGTGGATTTGGAGGTCTTGGAGGTGTCGGAGGTCCAAGCGGCGGTTCATCTGGAAGTTTCGGCAACTTAGGCAATGGTCTTGGCGGATTAGGCGGTGGATTGGGAGGTGGTCCATCTGGAAGTTTCGGCAACTTAGGCAATGGTCTTGGCGGATTAGGCGGTGGATTGGGAGGTTTGGGAGGCGGTCCATCTTATGGCATTGACGGTGGTTCGAGCTCAGGTCCTTCTGGTCCTAGTGATTACAGCGGTGGCAGCAGTGGCAGCGCACTTGGTAGCAGTAGCTCAGTTGGCGCCCCAGCAGAAGCGGAATACGAAAAGGAATTCTATACATACACCGCTGATGAAAGTGATTTCAATGAACCAGAATCCAACGACCAGGTCGCCAATTCATTAAAGAAGAATTTACGTGTTATTTTCATCAAGGGACCCGAAAACAACGGTTTGGAAAAGGCCGCTATCAACTTGGCTAAACATGCTTCCGAACAGAAGACCGCTATCTATGTGTTGCAGAAACAAGCGGATTTGGGTGACTTAGCTAACAAATTGCAAGTTTCACATGATTTGCAGAGCCACAAACCCGAAGTACACTTTGTGAAATATCGCACTCCCGAAGATGCGGCTAACGCTCAAAAGGCCATTCAATCGCAATATGATCAGTTGGATGGACCTTCACAATCGCACGATGGTGGAGCTGCTCCAGTTCACAACTTTGCATCTCCAGCTGCTCGCAATGCTCCTTCTGGTGATAGCGACGGTATCTCTGGCCCTGCTGGGGGAATTTCAGGTGATGCCGGACGAGTTGGAGGTGTTCCGAGTGGACTTGGATCGGGTGGTAGAGTTTCGGGTGGGAAAGGCCCAGCTGCACCAAGAGCGACATACTTACCTGCCGCTATCCTGAGGGCTTTTCGGTTTTAGAATTTTTCTAAATACTTTATTGTTGACTTTTCTGTTATGAGATTATTTAAGAAGTAAAAAAAAAAACATATTTAATTGAAAGAAGTTTATTTTTTACTTCGCGCAGAATAAGCCATACTAAATTTTAGGGACATATTGACCGTTTGAAATAATTTTTTTTCCACTGGTTTTATTCAAAAGGCTTAATGTACTCGTACGTACATTTTTCGTATAGTTATTATGATTGGACATGTTTGTGGCATCCGAATTATGCCCAATCCCAGCACTGCTTATACCGAGTATTCTCATGTAAGTATAGTAGAAGGGCAAACGTAGAAATCTCGTAGTTCCTTATGTTCTCTTCGCGGAAGAGAAGTGACATATGTATGTGGGTACATACCAGACATACAAAGACCAGACATTGTCCGCTTTGCATACTGATCCTAGCTTGACCAACAAATTGAGAGAATGCGTAGCCGATGTTCCGAACGTAAGTTCCTTGAGAGCCACATCTGGCTCAAGAATACTTTAGGTTTCGAAGTGCCTCTCCAGGGAAAGCGAAAAGAACGTAAAGCACATTTTGTTACTGCATAGAAAAACATCGTCCTTGCGTGTTTCGAAGCAGTGCAACCATAAAGCCGTTCGAGAAAGAATTCGCAGAAATCTCCTCAGAAGGCAAAAAATCATGTCCAGGGAAATGAATTTATCGACCAGATCCATGTCAAGACTACTTAGAGATGTCTCACATAGAAGCCTTCCGTCGCTCAGCTCGTCATATTATATTTGGAGAACGCGCTTGATGAAAATTAGACTCGACAGATCCAAGCTTCTTCGGTGGCATTCAGTCAACGGCCATGAAAAGATTATTTTCACAGATAAGAAAATTTACACTGTTGAAAAATTTTGCAATAAGCAAAACAATAAAATTTATGCTAAAACTTCTAAAGACACAAAAAATGCTGTTCCAAGGGTTCAGCTTGGCCACCCTTCAGCCACCGTAATGGGTTTGGTGGGGAAGGTTTTCTGCGAAAAAGGGTTTTAGACCGAGACAGGTACCAAGAGGATATACTAGGGGGATATCTTAGAAGACGTGCTGAGGCAGTTGAGCAGTACTCTCTTCAATGTTGAGGGTTGGATCTTCCAGCAAGATTCCGCTCCAGCCCATGAAGTAAATACCAAAGCAATGGCTAAACAACAATATACTTGAGTTCATAGCCTCATAAGATTGAATGTATGGAAGTCCAGTCCTGAATCCATTGGACTACAGTTTGTGATCAGAATTAGAGAGCAGGAGATTTGGAGAGTCTCAAAAATTTTTGGTTCGAGCAGCGACGTCAATACCCATGGAAACCGTGCGTGCTGCAATAGCTGAATGGCCTAATCGTTTAAGGCTTGTGCACAAGCAAATGGTGGGAATTTCGAATGAAAATTAAAAATTGTTGTTTTTGTTTCTAATATTACATAATTAAATACAACTAACTTCATTAAAAAAAGTATTATAATTTCATACCTATATCGGACTTAACTTGTAATAGAACGTTTGGTAGGACTAAATAGATCAACTCACTTAGGCCGTTACCAATCCATTGTGATACCACAATAGCTCTTTATCTGCTGTTCCTCGCTAAATCACTTATAAGTATATCCTTAAAATCATCAGTATCATTTAAAAACGATGAGCCAAGGTATCTTAACCTAGTGGCATGTCATGCGGGGCAGTAACAAGGAAGGTGTCTAACGGACTCTTCCTCCTCCTCATTCTTGCAGCTTCTGCAATGGTTGAAATGAGGTCAGCTCAATCTTTGAGCTTGTCGACCTATGACACAACTACCATTTACACGATTTCTTTGTCCGCCTTAAGTATCGCCTTTGAGCATCTAGCGTCCCATTTCTGCCAAATTCTTTTTGTAAAATATATGTACTCGTGAAACGTGAAAAATAACACTGGTTTACAGCCAAAATGCACCAGAGACGCCGTTATGAAATTCCTATGTAAAATCACCGTCTGATTCCGAAAATCAAGGTTATTTTTTATTCTATGGTAACGTTTTTGAGATATTTACGAATTACCGTTATTTCAAAAAAAAAAATTGGGCCCACTTAATCATATATATCTCGAAAACGAATTGAGCGATTCCAAAACCGTTTAACCGTTTAACCGTAATAAAATTTGCTATAAACTGTGTGTAAAACACTTTTTGCTAGGCCCTGCAGATTCAAAGATAACGAACTATCATAACGGATTTTTTAAATTTTTTTTGTAAAATTATAAAAAAATTTGTACTTTGAGAGAAAGGATCTCGAAAACTTTTTACTTTTTCGTGTATTTTTTGTTTTCACTCCAAGCTATGTTTTATTAAAAAAAAAAAAACTTTTACTTAACAAAATCGATGAACTAATACAAAAGTTACAAACATTCAAGTAAATATATCCATATAATAAAACTTAAGGGGGTAGTATGGTATTTTTTTTTTTCATTTTTTTTTTTTTTTTAAATTATTCTATAACATCTTAAGATTATTGTGTGAAAGTTTGAAGTGCATTAGAGTAAAATTGACAAAGACACAATCGACAAAAATCGACGTTGTTACCTGCGAAACTTTATTAGCTGATGAAAACAATTTGGTTTTTTGAGTTTAGTTGATCCAGTAATGAGTTCTGAGGGACACCGCAATAAAACTTGAGGGACACTGCAGAAAAAAAGTTGAAATTTGTGATCCTATGTAATAAGCAAACGTAAGCAAAAATTGTATAATATCAGTTGAAAGTTGTTTAAAAAAACCTTGATGAAAACTTAGCTTTTTGTAACTAGTTTTTAATTTAATCGAATTAATTATATTTTTAACATGAATGCGGGCCTTTCCAAATCCACATAAAGGAAGTTATCAACTGCTAAGAAGACCCAGAATTCATACGACTCTAGATGGAAAGTCTAGGATACAGGCAAGCATAACAATTTATCTTTTCTGATAGAAAAGCAACAAGAGGTTCATAACCCTGCATAGTGGCTAACGAACCCGTACGGGACTGTACGTACATATCGTTGCCATATCCGCAAATTAGGATTAACAGTTCGTTTTTACGAGTTGGACGGTGAAAATACACAGGTCATCCTCTGCAAATGTGTAGCTCTCCCGAGACGAAGACTCGCACACCCAGGCAGTGTGACCCTAAATCCATTGGAAGCTTCTAAATATGGACTTGCAGCCAAGAACAATAGAACGAATTAGAGATCGCAATGTCCTCTTGTTCGAGTATTACTGAATACAAAATGAAGGTAAAATACATTTTTTACTAAAGGCTTACTTTCAAATGTGAAAAAGTCCGCTTTTGTCCGCTGAATAAAAAATAAAAAAAGATGCTTTATATTTTAAAATTTTAAATATAATATTTTTATTAGAGTTGTGATCGAACGTTTGCGGTGGGGCGCAATCTTGTAGAAACCAAGTGTATACTGGAAGAAGGATGTTATCTCATTATTCACAAAAAACAAAATTGTTCAGTATGCGCCGATAGGAGACACCGTCTATAGAAATTGTTGGCCCTAGCTGGTTTTAAAAAAATATGGTTCAATTATTTCATTGTTTGACAATGCACATCAAACCGTAATTTGGGTACAGTGAAGTGGTTGCTGATGTGTTGATAGTCGGCTATGTCTTTTAGGTGACCAATAACGGTAATTTTGCTCATTTGTATTTCCATACAAATTAAAATTGGCTTCATCACTCCAAAAGGTAGTGTTTACCATGCATTTGCACGATTTGAATTTTGAATGTAAGATGAGGTGAGGTCTAAGATCCTTCCTCAAGATTTCATACACAATAGTTTTTAGAAGTGCGTACTCTTCGCACGCACTGACTCGGTTGGGCCCTGGTCGTGGGACGTTTGTCACCGAACCTGATGCGCGGAACCTTGGCATCCACAAATCTGCCCTTGGGACATCACGTAAATGTCAAGTATTGTAAAGTGAAAAAAATTGACGACGCAGTTGCACAAATGGTGAAAAGAATTCAGATCTGTGGTAACCATGAAACCGTTAACCGGTTCTTTGTGATTTGGAAGGAATCAGCTGATTGGCTGACATAATCGTGGTAATGGCAGAGGAGAGAAAACACTGAGTTTGATGATATACGAAAAAACTCAATAAAGCCTACACTGTTACATTGTTGCCATAAGATTAACGATTGCTTGGACGGGTGACTAAAATAAACGGAAAGAATTCTGCTGCCGAGCCCCATGTGACGTGACGCAGTCGAAATTATTCAGCCACTTTTGTATTTCACCAGAGCTGATGGACCAACCTGGTCTATCATTCTTGCCGAGTACCCGTGGCAGTCAAAGTGACTCACATATACTCACAAACTCAATTTGGGGAATGTGTACAAAATTTCGAAAAAATTGAGTTCACTTGGCAAATCGAAATATCCCTACCAGGATTGTTCTATTTTTGAGCACCGAAATCAAAAGGGTTAAGGAATTCCTACACTGCACCTACAAGAAGTATTTATACGCTCATACGTATGTGTGTTGGAAGTTCTGTATTTGCTTTTCAGAAATACATTTTAATATGTTTATAATAATCGCTAGCACTAATAAATTTGTTCAAAATTTTAGTAGAGTATGCAACTTTGCAATCTGAAAGTATTCGCTCCGTTATTAAACCAAGTATTTTCTATAAATAATACCAGACACGCGCATATATAGTAATCTTATATGATATACTTATAAATATTTATATATATACACATGCACATAAGAATCATATGACTCAAATGACATTTAAATTTATAAGTAATTATGCAAATAATTCGATTCGAGTTGAAGGATGTTCAACAACTATGGCTTGCAAAATAGAGTAAAACTTAGACAAGCGGCCAAAAACAGTCATATGAAGTTTTCAATGCTTATCAAAAATTAGCATAGTTTCATCGAACTTTGTGCTTTTCCCACAGTTCAAGTCAAAAGCTAATAGAAAAATTAATATAACGGAACTATAAAAAACAACAGTACTCGTTTGATTTCGTTCAATTTCGTCAAATGGTAATTTGTATTTAATGAGAAGAATTAAATTCTAGGTATATGAATATTTGCACATATGTACAGTTATTTCCCCTCACATAAATAGGAAGCATTTTATTGAAGAATAAAGTTTGCAGAACACCGTTTAGATTTTCTACATAGCTCACTTATTCATTAGATTTGGCCGAATTCAACTATAAATTGACTCGTTGCCACCCGATTGTTATACTCAATCAGAAGTCTTCAATTCAAAAGCATAGTTTCCTTCTAAACATGCGTGCATTTATGGTGAGTTCTTTACAAATAAAGGATATCAGTCATATGAGCAGAACTAAGTGTTTCTTCATTGAAGGTTATGTGTTTTGTGGCTTTGGCCACCGCCGATAAATTAGGCTACAACTATCAACCAGTGGGGCACTCGGATAGTGGTCTTTCCTTCATTCCTGGGAGTGGTAGCAGCGGAGGTTTACCTGGTTCTTCAGGAGGTCTAGGCGGTATTGGTGGTGGTCTTGGCGGCTTGGGTAGTGGACCATCGAGTGGATTTGGAGGTCTTGGAGGGGTCGGAGGTCTAAGCGATATTGGTGGTGGTCTTGGCGGCTTGGGTAGTGGACCATCGAGTGGATTTGGAGGTCTTGGAGGTGTCGGAGGTCCAAGCGGCGGTTCATCTGGAAGTTTCGGCAACTTAGGCAATGGTCTTGGCGGATTAGGCGGTGGATTGGGAGGTTTTGGAGGTGGTCCATCTTATGGCATTGACGGTGGTTCGAGCTCAGGTCCTTCTGGTCCCAGTGATTACAGCGGTGGCAGCAGTGGCAGCGCACCTGGTAGCAGTAGCTCAGTTGGCGCCCCAGCAGAAGCGGCATACGAAAAGGAATTCTATACATACACCGCTGATGAAAGTGATTTCAATGAACCAGAATCCAACGACCAGGTCGCTAATTCATTAAAGAAGAATTTACGTGTTATTTTCATCAAGGGACCCGAAAACAACGGTTTGGAAAAGGCCGCTATCAACTTGGCTAAACATGCTTCCGAACAGAAGACCGCTATCTATGTGTTGCAGAAACAAGCGGATTTGGGTGACTTAGCTAACAAATTGCAAGTTTCACATGATTTGCAGAGCCACAAACCCGAAGTACACTTTGTAAAATATCGCACTCCCGAAGATGCGGCTAACGCTCAAAAGGCCATTCAATCGCAATATGATCAGTTGGATGGACCTTCACAATCGCACGATGGTGGAGCTGCTCCAGTTCACAACTTTGCATCTCCAGCTGCTCGCAATGCTCCTTCTGGTGATAGCGACGGTATCTCTGGCCCTGCTGGCGGAATTTCAGGTGATGTCGGACGAGTTGGAGGTGTTCTCAGTGGACTTGGATCGGGTGGTAGAGTTTCGGGTGGGAAAGGCCCAGCTGCACCAAGAGCGACATACTTACCAGCCGCTATCCTGAGGGCTTTTCGGTTTTAGAATTTCTCTAAATATTTTATTGTTGACTTTTCTGTTATGAGATTATTTAAGAAGTAAAAAAAAAAAAACATATTTAATTGAAAGAAGTTAATATTTTATTTCGCGCAGAATAAGCCATGATAAACTTCAGTGGCATATTTCGGTTTGAAACTATAATCATTTATATCATACGAGCACTTCTTTGGTCTGACAGAAAAGCTTACTCTTTTTGAGGAACTTTTTTTCTCTTGGACATGAGCACGTTGTAAAATCTTGACATTTACAAGCTGAAATATCAAAAAGTCGGGAAGTATTCGCCTTAAAGTCATCAGCACGGTTTTTCAAATTTCAAAGCAGGACTTCGATGTGCAGAATACAAACCCGTTTTAATTTCTCTGTATTTTTTATGATACTCATTTATCATGTATATTACGCGTGAATGTGAAACTGTGGGAATAGAAGCCTTGTTATAATACAAATGATTTTCTTGTCAACTTGTCCGGCTATGATCGAAAAGGCCGGTTCTCTGTTTCCTTCTGACTCTACTCCCAGTTCCCGTCCTTGAAAAGAACAACATCTCACTACATCTTTCTAACTTGGTAGTTGATGATCTGGCAAATCTTTAGGACTTCCCAACAATGGGCAATTAAACGCTTGTCTTAGGGAAAATTTGGTTAATGGCATTGTCGTTATATCAACTTTTAATAAAATATTGTAATTAAATGCTTTATACGAAACAATATCTTTCGAATAAAGCGGAAGAAAAAATAGACAAAGTAATTGCTGTAACTTCCTTTCAACTTGCAGTACAAGGACGAGCTACTGGGAGCTCCATAAACGTTTGCTTGATCAAACAAACGGAGTGGAGTGTAGTGAATTAAATTGTTTCGGTGGGCCTTCTCATATAAAATTTGTATTTAACATATACCGGTATGATAACAAACAGTATTTTCAAGAAAGAAGTTAAAATTGTTTAGAATTTAAACTAAAATTTCAAAATTTGAGGCCTCTGCTGGCGACACAAGATATCGTTCGATTGTGCTGAAATTAGGCACACACTTTATTAGTCTAACAGTGCAACTTTTACGCACTATTAGGATTCGATCCTAAAAAAATTTTTTTTCGCCCCACTCTACTGAATACTGAATACCGAATAAAAATTTAGTTCTAAGTCTACTTATACTTCAGCATTAGTCCCATTCTGAATATGCCTGCAATGTAGCACGAAATATTTGCGGATATTGCAGTGAAACTGTAAATGAATGAAATAGAAAAACTGATACTCTTTTTGGATTTAAGTTTTATTTTACTCTTTAATTAGTTTCTGCAACCATGTTTGTGAAACAGTCAATACGCTGCCAAAAGACTAGTATGAGTAACTAAAATTTCAAAAAAGAAAATCAAAATGATGCCTTGTAGTTTTTAAGGACTCGCAATGTAACAACTTTGTTTTTAATAAGTTTGTTAAATAGATATGTTAGCTTTAAGTAAAAAAAGTTTTCGTTTTTATAACTGCTATTTTAGCACACCATTTTACTGAATTTCAAATATAACTAAAAAAGGTGTGAAAGAAATAAAGATATATCCTAAATTTTATTAACGAAACTTACAGTTTTTTATTTTTATTTAAAGAACATACATACGAGGTGTGTTAAACGAATAAGGTGATTTTTCAAATTGCGCAGGCTACGTACTTCCGTCTTTCGATTATTATTTTTTTATGTTGGTACATTCGTGTCGAAGATATGTCCACGGTTTTAAGAATACTCGTATAGCATGTTTAGTGTTTTTGCGAGAGGCATAAATAAGACAAGTGTGGTGCGGTTCGGCGATTTTCTGCTACCGCAAAAAATGCATCCAATTTTGTGTAAAACATGAAATTAAATGCGCTTGAGGAGATAAAACCCGAATCGCTGAATCGTAAAACCAAAAGTATATGATACTAAAACAAAATAACTAATGTGTCGAAGCCATTGTTTACCATATGTCGAAGCTTGGTTTATGACGTTTAGGTTATGTTAGAATCGACTAGCCCACACTGCTGTCGGCATCTATTGACAAACAGCGGGAATTTAGTTGCGCACCTAGTATATTCCTCCCTTCCTCATAAAACTCTTTTATATGCAAGTCGTACCAGTTAGAACTTTACACGAATTTAGGGTATCTTATGATCAAATAAAAATAGGAGCAAATACTGGCGAAACAACTTAATATTTTGTGAGAAATGCCTTATTTTCAATGAGAGCATCACATCACTCCTGATAAAATTTACTTGCCTCCGGCTAAGACAAATTAGATGTTGAGGCGACTGTTACCCCAGTGGACGTTTTCTTCGGCATAAAAATGTTTCGCATTCGTTCTATTGCTAGCTTAGAGTCGACTTTTTCCAAAAACATCTATTTTAATGAAAGAAGCAAGAAAAATATAAAAAGACTTCGTTTCCTAAAATACTAAACTACCTGTTATACTTTTGACTGTTTCTTTTCAATAATAAGCAACTTTGCTAAGTCAAAAATATTCATCGAATATGTTATCAGACCCGAAGGATACAAAAGCTTTTCAACAGCGTGGTGGAAGTCGATTCGTTTGTAGTTCTTTTAGCTTGGATATGCGAGGAATATGAATTAGAGCTGTTTTAAAATAACAAAAAATTACTTTTTTATTTTTATTCTTTTCTGTAAATTTGAAAAACTGGACTTCGCAACTTTTAACTTTAAGATATGGAAAAAATGCCCAATATCGCCAGAAAACAATGCTCAGAAATCAATGCTATTATAGAGCTACTTCAAACTTGAACTTCAATTTTGCACATACCAACACACTGTAGGCTATAAAATTGCACACTCGGAATTTTTCTAAAAACTCTGATTAGGAAGTTTGCAATTTTGAAAAAAAAAAAAAAATCATGTGCAGCATCGTGAACGTGGTTGAAGTGAAACTTCTGTGTGTGAATAAGAGAGAGAGAGAGAGAGAGGAAGAGCGAGAGAGGAAGTGAAGGAGAGTATAAAATTTGTGTAACCAAAATTCGATTTTATTAACTATATATGCATTATGCTATCATCTGTTGATGGTTCAATTGGTAATACTGATATAATTGGTTTGTGATAGCTGAAATATGAAATGTAAATATGTGATTCAATATTTTCTAGATAACGTGTGAAAATTGCATCTAGTGTAGTTCCGGATTTTGTTGTTGATTCTTAGGGGTTACTGTTTATCTGCAAACCGAATGTTCTGAATGTCGAAGAAATTGAATCAACGGCAAAGAATCATTGGATCCGAAATTTACGTTGAAATTTCCCCCGAGAATCAATGGAATTTTGTCTTCGCCTCTTCCAAGTGAATTTGCACCTGCGTGGCTGTAAACCAGTAGTGAGCGGTGAATGAAATATATTATGTCATCAAGATTTTGGTTCGGTGAGATATAGATGGCGGCTATGACAATAGTTTTTCCATTCATCGTTTGACATTCTGCAATGCAAACATCGCCAACTGGTGTGACTGTTGATGCATATTGCTGAGACTACCTTGCAGTCATTTCCATGTTTGGTGTGACGATATTTACGCTACCATCTTGATTGTGGCAGATTGCCACACCGCCAGCTCTAACATTTAGTCGCTTATATTGAAATTTGGTATCCTCGTGATCGTTTAACCAAGTTTCGGACAAAAGTACTATACTCGATTTGCGGATGACAGAGTCTGTTAAATCTGCGGAATGTGCTCGTAGGCTCTGACAATTAAGAGTATATACAGATAGCCCTCTTCTCTTAGTCATGAAATCGATTATTTGTTTATCCACAGTTTCCAGTCTATTTAACGATAGTCTCCGGAATTCATCTTGTAAATGGGACATACTGACTGATGCTCGTCGACCATGGTAGAATCTAAAATCATTTCCATTCGTTATAATCCACAAGCCTTCAATACAAGTGACTCGTGATAAAGCAACGTAAACTAACGATTGCGAATGTTTTTTATCATATTCGTAAACAACTTCAGAATACGTGCTTCCCTGAGACTTGTGAATGGTCGTCGCACAAGCACAAACTAATGGTAAATATGATCGTTTAGCGTTAATCGTTTTGTTGTTGTTAAGCGGGATTGTTGATGTGCGTCGTCCGATTGGTACCGCTGTTTTACTGGGCTGTTTATATGGGCTGCAACATGACCAGCAATTTCTCTGTCGTGTAACATTATGATGTATAGCTATCTTTCTCTCTCTCTCTATGTTATATATCTGTAAACTCTGTCTTACAACGAAGCCTATGTCTTAGGTATAGAAAATCTATAGCTCTCTTTCTCCTTCTCTCTACGTTGTATTTTTTGTTCTCTCTTGCGTAACGAAATCTCTAAACGTTACATTTTTTCCAATTCACTCTCCATTCTCGCTCAAATATCAGACCGCCGCTAAAGAAGTTTCACTTCAAAAATTTACATGCTCGTTCTAAGTTCTTGCGAGAAAATGAGCTTTATTTTCATAAAAAGAAATAAGAAACACAAAAATAGTAAAAACTTGTCCCTGTCTCATAACTACTAAATTCGTTGTATGTGCTGTATGTAGACTTAGTCCTTGACTTTATTCATAATATTTATTCCTCCAAATCTGTAAATGTCAACAGTGACATAGAGGCCGATAAGCACAGTCGTATATATTTGTTTGATGACAGGAGGTACATCGCCTTGGCCTAGCTCACCGCCTGGCCCAATCGCTTTGCTTACTTCTTCAGCTTAGAAAAGGTAAAACTTAGAGAGTGGTTTTTAAGAAACTAAATGGTGGCTGAGGCCCAATGGTGTTGTTTTTGCCCAAGAAATAAAATTTTTTTGAGGTTTTTTCGGTAGCAGAAAATCGTCGAGCTCCAAAATATGTCTAACTCTTGGATCGGTCAAAAACAAACTAAATAGGTCATTTAGTTGAAAAAAGAGTGTCTAGATTGGGCGAGTTTTTTGTGATTTTTGCATTTTAAGAAATTAGGAAATTGCCTAGGGGTCCTTAGGCAAATTTTTAACAAACGTTAATATTTCGACCGTCGAAAATTTAATATATGCTACCCGCCAAATTTTAAACGCCTTAATTTTTAAACACACCTCGTATATTTGTTCAAAATTGCAGCAGACTTTACCATTTGCAATTCGAGAGTATCCGCTCCGTTACTAAGACAAGTATTTTCTATAAATAATACCAGACACGCGCATATAATCTTATATGCTATACTTATAAATATTTATGTATATATGTATGTGCACAAATACACAAGAATCATATGACTCAAATGACATTTAAATTTATAAGTAATTATGCAAATAATTCGATTCGATGTTGAAGGATGTTCAACAACTATGGCTTGCAAAATAGAGTAAAACTTAGACAAGCGGCCAAAAACAGTCATATGAAGTTTTCAATGCTTATCAAAAATTAGCATAGTTTCATCGAACTTTGTGCTTTTCCCACAGTTCAAGTCAAAAGCTAATAGAAAAATTAATATAACGGAACTATAAAAAACAACAGTACTCGTTTGATTTCGTTCAATTTCGTCAAATGGTAATTTGTATTTAATGAGAAGAATTAAATTCTAGGTATATGAATATTTGCACATATATACAGTTATTTCCCTCACATAAATAGGAAGCATTTTATTGAAGAATAATGTTTGCAGAACACCGTTTAGATTTTCTACATAGCTCACTTATTCATTAGATTTGGCCGAATTCAACTATAAATTGACTCGTTGCCATCCGATTGTTATACTCAATCAGAAGTCTTCAATTAAAAAGCATAGTTTCCTTCTTAACATGCGTGCATTTATGGTGAGTTCTTTACAAATAAAGGATATCAGTCATATGAGCAGAACTAAGTGTTTCTTCATTGAAGGTTATGTGTTTTGTGGCTTTGGCCACCGCCGATAAATTAGGCTACAACTATCAACCAGTGGGGCACTCGGATAGTGGTCTTTCCTTCATTCCTGGGAGTGGTAGCAGCGGAGGTTTACCTGGTTCTTCAGGAGGTCTAGGCGGTATTGGTGGTGGTCTTGGCGGCTTGGGTAGTGGACCATTGAGTGGATTTGGAGGTCTTGCAGGTGTCGGAGGTCCAAGCGGCGGTTCATCTGGAAGTTTCGGCAACTTAGGCAATGGTCTTGGCGGATTAGGCGGTGGATTGGGAGGTTTTGGAGGTGGTCCATCTTATGGCATTGACGGTGGTTCGAGCTCAGGTCCTTCTGGTCCCAGTGATTACAGCGGTGGCAGCAGTGGCAGCGCACCTGGTAGCAGTAGCTCAGTTGGCGCCCCAGCAGAAGCGGCATACGAAAAGGAATTCTATACATACACCGCTGATGAAAGTGATTTCAATGAACCAGAATCCAACGACCAGGTCGCCAATTCATTAAAGAAGAATTTACGTGTTATTTTCATCAAGGGACTCGAAAACAACGGTTTGGAAAAGGCCGCTATCAACTTGGCTAAACATGCTTCCGAACAGAAGACCGCTATCTATGTGTTGCAGAAACAAGCGGATTTGGGTGACTTAGCTAACAAATTGCAAGCTTCACATGATTTGCAGAGCCACAAACCCGAAGTACACTTTGTGAAATATCGCACTCCCGAAGATGCGGCTAACGCTCAAAAGGCCATTCAATCGCAATATGATCAGTTGGATGGACCTTCACAATCGCACGATGGTGGAGCTGCTCCAGTTCACAACTTTGCATCTCCAGCTGCTCGCAATGCTCCTTCTGGTGATAGCGACGGTATCTCTGGCCCTGCTGGCGGAATTTCAGGTGATGTCGGACGAGTTGGAGGTGTTCTCAGTGGACTTGGATCGGGTGGTAGAGTTTCGGGAGGCAAAGGCCCAGCTGCACCAAGAGCGACATACTTACCTGCCGCTATCCTGAGGGCTTTTCGGTTTTAGAATTTTTCTAAATATTTTATTGTTGACTTTTCTGTTATGAGATTATTTAAGAAGTAAAAAAAACATATTTAATTGAAAGAAGTTTATTTTTTATTTCACGCGAGATAGGCGATTTACCATCGCCACCATTTCAGGGATACAAATGTTGAGGTCAATTTATCTATTGTATTTGCTTAAAGCTGTCGAATACTGCTTAGTTTTTCAGGCGGAATTCTTTGCGATCCTTCAAACATGCAGAATCCTCAGAGAAAGTGCGTGCGAGGGCGATAATAAAATTTTTTCCGGTAGTCATGGTGGCTTGAGGCTCTGTCGACGCTATGGTGTAAAACCAAATTAGTAAGCTCCTGTAAGGAGGAGATCAAATCTCTTGAAAGTGAGGGTAACATTTCTCTGATCTGGTTTCCAGGACATAGGAACACAGAGGGAAATGAAATTTCTGATGAGCTTGCTAGGAAGAGGTCGACTGAATTGGCCTCAGAGATCTCCTACCCGGTCATCGACATCCCCCTGACAGTTGCCAAAGGGGAATTGTACAAATTATTTCTGAGGAAAGCGCAGAAAAGATGGAGCTCCATTTCTCCATGTACTATTTCGAAAACCCTTTGGTCCCAGTACAATATACGAAAGACTCAGAAAGTTCTTTATACTCCTGGCCATTCAATTTCCAAACTTGTAGCTGTGTTTACCGGTCACTGGACGATCGGCACAGACGCGAAAAAACTAGGGTTACCCTCATTGCAGAAGTTGTGGGGACCCTTCAGAGAAGGAGACTGTTGAGCACTTTCTCTGTAAATGTCCTGGTTTGGCTGTTAGACGACTATAGTTACAAGGCGTTACTTTCTTTGATAGCCTGGGGCAGTGCGCCAACTAAATCCCATCAATCTTCTCCATTATATCAACAGCTCAGGTTGGCTGTAGACACCTGTCTGTTGGAGGTCTCAAAACGGTATCAAAATCGCGTTTTAGTGCTACTTGGCGTTTTAGTGCCAGAGTGGTACTTTAACCATTTCATTTCAAATTTGATTAAGGAATGGCGTCTCAACATTACACATGAATATTTGAGCCTAAGTGTACATATTGAAATTTGAAATTCTTATTTCCGAGCCCTTTAAATTATATAATTTCTTAGTCATATCCAACATTTGCCTTGATCCAACGCTTTGGTTCGGATTTTACTAATCAGTATACGCTAAAGTTTCTATTTAACTCGCTTGCAGGATCAAATTGGAATATACTGTCATGACTTACCGTCCTAATAGACTTGAACGAATTTAAAATAATTTAGTTCGTTTCGCTCTCAGATCACTTAATTTTGCTTATCCCATTCCTTCGTATGATGCAAAATGTGCCTAACTAAACTTGAAATCTTTGCAAAATAGAAGGAGTATTATCTCACTATGATTTATTTTTAATATCATCAGTGGTGTAATCGATTGACCTATTCTTTTAAAGCGGAATAATGATTTATTCTTTCTGGACCGAGTAAAAATGGTTTCTGGCTCTTATAGTCCAATAAATAAAACATTGAAAGAATTTATTGAAACTACAAATTCTTTGGCTTTTGCGTCATTCTCATTTCATTGGCTCATTTCGTCACTAAGCAAACTTTTAAATTGTCACTGAATGAATTATGTATATAGATAAGTGGGAACTATGTAAATATTAGCGTCGAGAATCTTTGGCGACCACTGGCTGTTAGTTTCAGTTGCGTTTTTTAGTTTCGATGTGCTTTCGCCAAGTCAGCCGCCTGTCTAGATGGACTCTAAAGTAAGTGACACATTCACTTTGTGGGATTTTTACGTAGTTTAATTGAATGGTGGACCATTGTGTTTGTTTGGCGTAAAAGTAACTTGATTGCATTTTTTTCATTCATTTGTATGCACCACTTTGCAAGCTTTTGTTTTACCGCAGACAAGTGGTTCACGAAACTCGCTTTTGCTTGTAGTGCGACATCTGGAGCGACAAAAACTAAATGGGTTATACTTTGTTTAATTCAATTAGCCACTTCTACTTCTTAAAAGTATAACTTTTGCTTATAAACCTTGATTACTTAAAAAGTGCACACATTTTTTAATTTTTTTAATTTGTGACCAATACTCGCACTTACGAATGCCTTTTAGTCATAAAAATTGTGTATTTGCTTCTAATATTAAAGAAATTATTATATCAATTATTAATCTACTAAAGGTGAATTGTTTGTAATTAGCCAAACATTCCAAAAATCATTCAAGGGAAGATATATTTCATAACTAATTTAACCCAAGCAAAAATTTAATTTAGTCAAGGCCAACAACTCATTTGCAGACATGCCTCAAGTGAACTTAAAATTTTGAATGATTTGTTTTTAGATGCTGCCATGTTGTGTTAAGGTTCGCGCAAAGCCAAATCGAGCCAGCCATATGCCAGCTCCATATTATGTTACAAAATTCGTGAATAGAAAGATGTAAGCCAAACTTGACCTACAAAACTATGAGCACCATATTTGGGTAATGTGGCTTCCAAATACATCATTACTTAAAAGGAAAGAGCTAGCCTTTTAACCAACTGGGAGCTTCATTAAGCTCGCCAGTTCGCTGGTATAAAACTATTGCAGTTTTCTTCTAAAAATCAATACGAATCAAAAGGCCAACGTCCCCACATTTCCGAAGCAATGAAATTATTTG
Organism: Anastrepha obliqua; assembly: GCF_027943255.1. NCBI lineage: Eukaryota > Metazoa > Arthropoda > Insecta > Diptera > Tephritidae > Anastrepha > Anastrepha obliqua. The sequence goes on from NC_072892.1 coordinate 81,120,168, forward strand.
TGGTAAGCTATTGAATATATACATACACTTTGAAATAAACTCATCAGTTCTCCCTTTGCAGGTTGCATGTTTTCTAGCAGGTTGCGTGGCCGCTCCCAACGGCTATAACTACCAACCACCAGCGCCGCTGCAAACACCGAGTCAAGTTTATTTGCCACAAGTCTTCGAGGCTACCTCACAGGTGCCTGCTAGTGCGAATATAATACAGCAACAATCATCCGAAAAACATTACGCACCAGCACAAGAAGCGGTCTATAACAAAGAATTCTTCTCTTTTTCCGCACCTGAGGAAGATTTTCAGGAATTTCAAGAAGCTCAAAAGGTCGCCGGGACACTTAGGAAGAATATGCGAGTTATTTTTATCAAATCGCCAGAAAATCGTGGTATTGAGCATGCGGCAATTTCACTTGCCAAGCAGGCGCAAGACCAGCAAACTGCTATTTTTGTGCTACAGAAACAGCACGATTTGAGTGAGCTTGCAAATAAACTGAATGCTGTGCAATATCACCGTTCCCACAAACCAGAAGTACACTTTGTAAAATATCGGACACCTGAGGATGCATGGAACGCTCAACGAGCAATACAGGCTCAGTTTGACAGCATTCAAGGCACTACGCACAACACTTTTGGTGGTATTGCACCAGTGTTGAGTTTTGACTCACAATCGCAGGTCACCGTACAAGCACAGCCGCAGTCACAACTTCAGCGGCATGAGATTTATGGGGTGCCTACCAACAATGCTCTTACGATTGGAAGCAATGATGGCTACACTACAGGCGGCTATTCGATCGAATCGAAATTATTCGGTGGCTACACTAACAATGCTCCACAATTCGGAGATAACATCTTTGCTCACATAAATGGGCAATTGGCTGCATCTTCAGTTAACAATTTAATTTACTCGAACGAAGCGACACCAAGCAATAGTTACGAGTATTTGCCAGCGCTAAAAGCGCTGCATTGAGAGGGGCCTCTATTTCAAAACAAGGTGTTTTTTCTCAATTTTTTTTTTCAAGGCAAAAAAGCGACACACAGGAATAATCTTTTGCACACAGGATTAATCTTTATTTGAAGGCATGGTTGACGAGTAATAAACAATTTTTTAACAAAATAAAAAAAAATGGCGGACATATGAGGGATCTCGCACAGCTTCTCGTTGCGCGCTAGTAAAACGGCGTATAAGATTGCGGTCGTAGTTTTCACCTGAAACAAAAAAGAAGGACGGTACACAGGCCTGTAACTCCGAAATCACTTTGAATTCCGCTATAAAATTTAGGGGGCATATTCTCCTATAATATATCTACCGATTGCAGTAAAAAAAATCGAGTTTTTGTAGCCCTTGAGCAACTATTGACACAGGAAGGAAAAAGTTATACGTTAAGTTGAGCTAACATTTTTAATAGAAAACCGCGAAATGTAGATATTAGCTTAAGGGGAATTTGAAAATATTGGGTGATGTAAAAAGTTCGGTAATAAATTGCCAATTTAAAAATATTTTAATCAATGAGAAGTTAGTTGCATTTAAGAATGAAAAAAATGTTGGTCGTTCTCTTCTCATTTTCCGTTTTTGCTATAAAAAGGAGTTGGCTAAGCGCAAAACACGCGATGTCTAGAATAAATGCTGCAAAAAATTTTACCAGCTTTCATCCACTCCTCTTTGATAAGTCATTGTTATGTTGGCGTTCCCATATAGATATCCATATGTTTTCAGTTAGTGGTCAAAGCGAAGCGAAGGCCAACACTAAGAGACGGGTGTACATAAAATGTTTACCTATCGAATTATGACCGATGATGATTTTTCGAAATTCTTGAATTTTTGAGTTTATGGCATTACTTGTTTAATATACCGGAAGTAACTAAGGATTATTTATTATATTATTATTTGTCGAAACTTGGTGACGAATAATGGGTAAAAACAAGAAATAAATGGTACAAAAAAATGTAAGGTTATACTTATTATTCATATCAGCTGAAAAACTTGATGTGTCGAAGGCGCCCATGGTAAATGTTGCAAAAAAGTCCAGATTAAAAAATGTTGCCACTACTTTGCCAAAGTAATAGAAGAAAGCTCATAAGACAACACCGAGAACCGACCGTAAAATCTTACAGAAAGCTATGGAGAGTCGAAATACACTACCGAGTCATTCCAAAAGAACTAAATGATTCTGGTATCACGGTGCCATCGGCCACGCTGCGTCGCCGTTCGTAGGAAAATGGAATGACTTGCAGGCGCCCAACAAAAAAAGCTAAAGTTAACTTGAACAATACGTCAAAAGCGGTTAAATTATAAGAGTTACTCCAAAATTCATGGATTAAGGTCATCCTTAGAATTTTGCTGTTTTCTCTAATATTCAGCAATATTTGGCCTTAAACTATTTTTTCGATTATTGTCGTTTTGAAGCGGTTAGCGAAGCAAAACCTTCGTTCACAGGAGGCAAAATGTACTGTAATCAGATGATTGTGTTGTCCTTGTATTAAAAATCTACCCTTACTAGTGTTCTGTAGCTGCATTAAATCGAAAGATTCTAGTCCAATAATATTTTGTTCAAGGAATAATTGATTCTGCCTAAAAAATAAAAGTACTGAAAAATGTTTATCGCCATATACCGATGCCAATACGCTATTATGCAGGATGATGCTCCATGAATCTTGGCTTTCAGAGCTTCAGAACTTAAATCATAAGACAAAACAGAAATTGTTGAAATGATTTTTTTTATTATAATCTGACAGATAATGTCATAGCATGTCGTCCATTCGACCAGTACAATTTTAGCCGTATGGCATCGCTGTTTTGCTGATTTTTGGAAACAAAAAAAATTCAGCAGTCAGCATGGCGTGATAGCGCTCGCCATTTATCGTAACGATTTCGAAAGAAATAAGCACCACACCAGTACTCTCTAAACTTCGCGAACTGATTTTTTTTTTCAAAGTAAATTACCACAATTTAAAAGCGATGTTCTAGCATTCAACGATTCACGATGACTTGCCACACCTCACTGAACAGAAATGGCAACACAGTTCGCAATTCTCAACTGTCAATTCATAGTTATCGGTATGGATAGTTTTCATGCCTTATACCTATATGAGCAAAGAAACCCTACGGTGGCAGTTTTGAAGGCAAATGCGATAGATATTTGGAATAATGACGTTGAATTGAACAGCATTTGCCATAAAAGTAAATAGCAAATAGAAATTTAATTAAAATTTCTTTTTTTTTTATTTTGTACTCAAAAAATTATTTTCATACTGTTTGAGAGTATAACTTTTTCTACTACTTTAAGCTTTTTTAGCTCGACGCTAACACTACGATCTACGAGTACGCTTTTCTTAGTTTTTTTGATGTTTATACTTGAAGATGCTGTGTATGTTTTTTTACGAAAAAAATCGCTTTAAAGTATCGGTTTAAGTACTTACACTGACTCTTAAGTGTATGTTAATATGAATATCAAAATACAATACATAGGATATATCCAGCCATTAAATTTTTTTTTTTACTTTACAACTTCGGTCTTCTTGTATTCGATTCCCCAATCTTGCCTGAGATCCTCTCCATGCTCACTCGACTGCTTCTTTGCAATTATTACCGATTCCTAGTTCAAGCAACCGCTATCGAGCCGTTTATATACATATATTATATGTTGCTGAAATTACGAAGTTATTTTTTCCTCAAAACACCTCCTTTTAAAATTAAAATAAAATGCCCAACAATAAATACTTACTTATCGTATGTACGTATTATGAACTTTATATTATATTGTATATGTACTCGTATCTTTACAAAGGTACGTAAACAAATTTTTTTAAACTATCCACACTTTGGAAATTCCCACGAAGTAAAAAATATAGTTTACAGATCCATTGCGCCTACCTTTCTGAAATATCTTCTGCACCAATTTCAGTCGCCTCAGTGGGGCCATTTCTCATTTCGTCCACGTTTTCGCCGGTATTATTTCGCCGTGCGAGTGACTTAGCTATATTTTCACTTTCTTCTACATCGCCATTGAACTCAATTATCGTCGTGTTTTCGGGCGCTTCAATGAGTAATACACGCCGTGACTTTATCAATCCTAGCAACTCGTCAATTTTTTCGTCGACGTCATCTTCATCTTCTTCGGGGGCAGTGAAAGTCAAGAATTCGGCATTGTATAGCTCTTTTGATTTGAGCAAATCTTCATTCTTATCTATTTCTTCAGAGCTCCCATTCTTTTTGTTTAACTCGTGCGAAGAATTTTCTTGCGAGTCTTCATTGGCACTCTTATCAAGTTCTTCTATGGATTTTGCCCGCAGTAATCCTATAAGACAGCAATACTAAAATAATATCAGTTAAATATAAATATATGAATCAAAATTCTACAGTAAATAAATACTTACAACTAGCAACGCACCTTCCAGGCGGAAACTCATGGTAATCATGAGCAGACACAATTTATATACTCGTACTCCAGATACTCAATGCAAGACCGATGCAAGTTTAAAAAGCTCGGCAGCATTTACCATTCTTTTATAGCTGCATTAGTTTCTTGAGATCTGAGTCGTCATTATGTCTAACCAAAGATGGCATGCGTATGAATTTAAAGCTAAGCCACCTTAAGCGGAATGTTTACGAGTGTTCTGCCAGCAATCAAATAATTAAGCTGGTATTTTATCAATAGTTTTGTAGTTTTCGCCTTAAACAGAAGCACATTGAGGCATTATATCATCACAGGTGAAAATCTTCCATCATATGCATACGAATGTATGTACGTGCGGATGTTAATTTGTATTTAATTCGATAAATCATTTGGAGTCTTCGCTTTCAGCACATTTTCAATCCGACATTATAATTCCATTTTATGTCTTGGCTGCCGAAAAAGGTAAATACAAGTAGTTGATGTATTCAGGTTAACAGAGCAGTGAATTCCACATTTAAGTGGGAGTCGTAAAAAATAAAACGATTTAAAAGTTGACAAAATTTGTTGATTTCTCGTATTGGAATGAAATGGAAAGTATTAACTTTTAAAAATATTTAAATAGATGAACTCGCACTTATGTATGTTAACATGTATTTTAGTTGTTTTAGTTTTATACAAGTTGGCGCAAAATTAATCATCCAATGGTTTTAAATCCAATTTTTGTTAAGTTTTTTTACTAAATAAAGAAACAAAATGATTTTGAATGATGGAGGCTTTATATTAATTTGTTTTTCATAATTAATACGCGGCACTTTGTACTCATTAGTTTGTTCAGTTTAAATCTCGGAATATTATTCAGTGAATGGCTTACTGAATTTTCGCAAACATGCAATTTCTCCTGACATCTGACTTGTCAAAATTAAACGAAAAATAAAGTAACTGTTTTGGAAAGACGCCAACTTTAGGACTTAATACGCCTTGGTTTGTATAATGTAGCTGTCTAGCTCACAAGAAATCATTTATACGACGCCATTTGCAAAAATTTTAATATACCGATAGGGTTATTAATTTTATATCACCTTATAAAGGGTGTTTTTTTTAGAGGTTAGGTTTTCAAGTTGGCACTACTTTTTTCGTAGATGGTCTTTTTGACAGCTGTCACTTGATTTATGCTCAGTTTGGTTTGCCATTTCATAATGAATAGACTTACACCTGAACAACGTTTGCAAATCGTGCAAATTTATTACGAAAATAATGGTTTTGGAAATTATTTTGTTATAACGACTTGCTTTAAAATCTTTGTAAATTTTAGATGAAAAAAGACCCAGTCAGACATCCACTTTGTGATTACCTTTCTATATGTACGAGAAGATTAAAATATTTGAGAAGATTTTCGTAAATGACCTGTGGGCCTGCTTAAATAGGACTTAAGGCTTAAGATCCATGTCGTATAACATAGGGTTCAGTAGCAGGCCTATACTCGTACTCGTATCGACAATGTTTTCTTACGGCAGCCTCACGAAGCTTATGCAGAATTGGAATGGCAAGGTTACAAAACTATATTTCATATGAAAATTAAACTAAATGTGAGTGAGTTTCGTTTTGACGTTCTGAAAAACGAATTATTTGTTAATTTTTTAATTCGTTTTGGATTCACTCTAAAACTTAACTTTACAGCTAACACTTCCAAAGCAAATAATAAATGAAAAAATAATAATTTAACTAATTAAACATTAAAATAGACAGCCCATCAAGTGCACATCAAATACGATACCATAAAAAACTATCTGACGTGCGGAGGCGGTATAAAACCACCTCCATCAAGACGCACGCCATAAATAGGAGAAGAAGCTCGGCCAGACACCTAAATAGGGTATAGGCGTCAGATATATACGTATGTTTATAAATTAGTGCATCAACTAAGTTTGCGGTTAATTAATTAATAGAAAATGAGTGACTTGCAGAACGTAAACTTTTTAAATTTTATTTATGATTTAAAACCTAGCAAAAACATACAAAATTTTATAAGGTAATATTTATATGAATTACAGTAAGTTACTACAGCTATAAACTAAAATATTTCGTATAATCATGTGCCCATATTATTGCATAAATTATGATGTGCTTAAAGTCTTATGTACAGCCAACAACATCAATAAATAAATGCAATGAAATAAATAAAGTATACAAAAGGGTAATGTATCATACATACATACATATACAGGGTAGGCCATTTAAAGCGGGCCCATCGGGCAACCCTATAACTTTTGACAGGAACGTCAGATCGACTAATGACATAGCGCGTTGGAAGCGTCAGTCCAAGACAATTTTTACCATGGAGCAGTACACTCCAAAAGAACGCGCTGAAATAATTCAGCTTTACATCCAAAATAACTTCTCAATTGTGAAAACTCAACGTGCGTTTAAAAAAAAAAATAAAGTTAAAAGTGCGCCATCCAAAAGCACTTTACAGCGTTTATACGCAAAATTTATTAACCACGGTAGTCTCAGCAATACCAGCCACGCATCCAGACAACGGGAATGACGGGAATGGTCATCGGACCGTTCTTTTTCGAAAATGAAAATGGAGCCTCTGTCACCATCAATGGAGAGCGTTATCGTGCCATGATACGCGATTTTGTTATGCCAATCATCGAAGAAAATGACATGGAAGGCTACTGGTTCCAACAGGACGGGGCTACATGCCACACTTCACGCGCTACAATCGATTTTTTGAAGCCATTGTTCCCTGGAAGGTTGATTTCGAAAAATGGTGATTTTCCGTGGCCACCGAGATCACCAGATTTGACGCCACCGGACTTTTATTTGTGGGGTTATCTGAAATCCAAGGTATACATCAACAAGCCAAGGACTCTAACTCAACTTAAAAACAATATCCGACGCGAAATCGCCGCCATACCGGCCGAAATATTGGCCAAAACGATGGAAAACGCCGAAAAAAGGACTCACTTGGCCATCAAGGCCAGAGGCAAACATTTGAAGGATATCATTTTCAAAAACTAGCTGGAACAAATCTCCTTGAATCAAAATAAATGATTTTTCATATCAACACAAAAAAAAATGTTTTTTTCAATGTTTTTTTTCAGAAACAAATGGGCCCGCTTTAAATGGCCTACCCTGTATAACTAACGCTTACACCTTTTTAGGTGTTTGGGAAGCAAAGGGGTCACAAAAAGATATTTCCAAACTTTGAAGTTAGTGCGTAGTTTTGTACCGCTTAACGATGCTTTCTCGCTCGACTGTAACATTTTTCCAAAAAGACTTAGCAGCTTTTACCACGGCAGCGACATTTCGTTGTGATTTCACATTATTTCCGTGCATTAAACCAAAGTAGCGGTGTGTGTTTTTAATCCAGACAAAGTTTTATTACATTTTCTCGGCCGAGCTAAATTTTGTTTTTTGTTTTAATCCAATTTATTGCATGAATCCAAAAATCGAAAGACCAGTACTATAGCCACTGCATCAAGACCAGAAAAAGAGATGAAAGAGAGAAATATGACTTAACGGGATTCCGTGATGGGGTCATTGCTGGTGTCGAAAAAACTGAAAGTGATTTGAAACAAATCTCTAAATTTAGACAGCGCTGGTAACAAACTAGACTACCGTCGCTACGGCGAAGTATTATTTGATATATTAATTTCAGGAGGTCTCTTAGTTCTGGGAGGATCGATCTCCCAGGATGGCGAGAAGCTCCGCTCAAGTTATTGCATATCCGAAGCAAACGAAGACATTGAGACGATGCGCAGTCATGCGTCGATATAAGTACTTCGAGAACATATTTGAAGAGGAAATGAAGAAGGTGTTGGTATTCATTAAATGTTTGACTCCAAGCTAACGCACCAAACTTGCGCGTATGACAGCGCTCTGTTAGTTAATGGTTCGTTGCCCCCAAATGTTTTGTTGATACTGAACAACGAACATTTGATTAAAGATGGCATTGTTCTCGACTTCCTGATCGAGGTACTTTTCGCTTTCAAAATAGCGAGATCCATGCCCTCTGGTACATGTGCTCAAAAAGGGTGGACTTGAAAGTGAACTAATTACATTTTCCCACCACACAAATGTACTGAATAATATAATATTTAAAACAAGTTTTTCTCCAAAAAGATCTAGCCGAAATTATAAAATTACGCAAAGCACAGGCCAGTCCAAAAGCCAAGCATGAACTCCAACAGACGCTTATCGATTATATTAACGACGAGAAGACACACTCCGAAATCACAGTAGACATTAAGGAATTCGCTAAGTTAAATAATATTCCCGATCTCAAAGCCTGTTGTTCATTGTTGCAGGCTTTCCCCACAACTGATCGCGCTGAATGCGCTTAAATTTTGAAAGTACAGGAATTCTGCCATGAAAACTTGAACTTCATGAAGGACTTCCCAAAAGATCTTATCGCTTCAAATTTATTTAAATAAAATAAGTGTTCATTTAGACTTCACACAAAAGAAAATCAAATATCTGCCAATACACATAAACGGCGTGCAAATCCCGCACCATAAGACCACCAAACACTTAGGTAAATATGGGCAAGGCTGATTGGTTGCCCATATTTTTAATAAAATTCTTATTCTCCATACACAATAAAATTCTTTTATATAAGTAGGTGCTTCAACCAATTTGGATCTATGGGATCCAGCTATGGGGCTGTTCATGCTCAACCAATATAAAATCCATACAAAGATTCCGAAATAAGGTACTACGATGCGCGGTTAATGCAGCTTGGTACGTCTGCAACACCGACATCGAACGCGACCTTGGCATCGAATCAGCTGCCACTTCGATCAACATATGTAAACGCTAAGTCTCATATGGAAAGACTACGCCACCATGTAAACGGCGAAGCCTTAGCTCTAATTGAATTCGGTAAATTGAAAGAAAGGCTGAAAAGAAAAAAACCGCACCAGCTCACGCAGTAGGCCACATTTATGCAAGTCTTGTGCAGAGCATTATTAAATTTAGTTGTATTGCACAAAATTAAATTCAAAGTTAACTAGCTACAATGTAATAATAAAAAAAAAAAATTTATGTAATATATAATAAAGGGTGTTTTTTTAGAGGTTAGGTCTTCAAGTTGGCACTACTTTTTTCGTAGATGGTCTTTTTGACAGCTGTCACTTGATTTATGCTCAGTTTGGTTTGCCATTTCATAATGAATAGACTTACACCTGAACAACGTTTGCAAATCGTGCAAATTTATTACGAAAATAATGGTTCGGTTCGCGCGACGCATCGAAGAAAATTTTGTTCAGCGATGAAGCTCACTTTTGGTTGAATGGGTATGTCAATAAGTAAAATTGTCGCATTTGGAGTGAACCTAATTCACAAGCCATTGCTGAGACGCCGTTACATCCTCAAAAAGTCACTGTTTGGTGCGCTCTATGGGCAGAGGGAATCATTGGTCCATATTTCTTTAAAAATGAAGCCGGCCATAATGTTACAGTCAATGGAGAGCGCTATAGAGCCATGATTAATGACTTTTTCGTGCCTGAATTGGACGATGTTGATGTGGACGACCTTTGGTTCCAACAAGACGGCGCTACATGCCATACAGCCAACGCAACAATCGATTTATTGAAGGAAACGTTTGGGGAGCGCATTATCTCGCGCCGTGGACCTGTGGCGTGGCCTCCAAGATCGTGCGATATAACACCGCTGGACTATTTCTTGTGGGGCTATGTGAAGTCGCTTGTCTACGCAGATAAGCCCGAGACGATTGACGTCTTGGAAGAGAATATTCGGCGCGTTATTGCTGACATACGGCCCCAATTGCTGCAAAAAGTGGTTGAAAATTGGGCCTCTCGGCTGGAACTTATTCGAGCCAGCCGCGGCGGCCACTTGCCCGAAATCATTTTTAAAACATAATGGCTAACCCTTATCTTTATAATAAAGCTAAATTCTTGGCCATAACACTAAATTATATACGTTTTATTTCATCTTGAAAACCTAACCTCTAAAACAAACACCCTATATGTCGAGCTGTTTTTTATTTGGAGTAATGCATTTACTACTTACAAACGCTACGAATTTATCTTCTAAAAGTATTCAAAGCACTCAAAACGTGTTTCCTATATCGTGAACTATCCATATCGACAACTATAGTTTGACAGCTGAGAATGGCAAACTGTGTTGACACTTCTGTTCAATAAGGTTTGGAAAATCATCATTACTCGTTTAACGCCAGAACAACGCTTCTAAATTGTGGAAATTTACTTTGAAAAAAATAAAACTATTCGTGAAGTTCATAGAACGAAGTATTGAAGAAGACGCCGAAATGTCGATTTCTCCGACTACGCGGAAAATTTTACGCAAGGTTTTTGGATCACGTGACTATAAAATACAGTCCTTGCAGAAACTGAAACCAAATGACCATCGTTTGTCTTGCATTTTTGCTAATTTGGATTTATTGCAAAAAGCAGTCCAAAATTGGACTGATCGAATGGACCGTGTAAGTCATACTCTCGTCGGGCATATGCCGGTTATCATATTCAAAAAACAAATGCCATGAAATTATAAAAAAAATTTATTCTAACGATATTTCTGTTTTATTACGCACAATAAGTAATGTTATGCATACATAGCCGCAATCAATGGAATCCCGATCAATCTCGATGAATGTGCCCTGTAGAGCTCAATAAAATGCAATTAATTTACTTAAAAGAGCGTATAAAGAAAAGAAAAAATGGGTAATTGTTATTACAAATGTTAAAGAGTATCTCAAAAGGCGCGCCTAGATGTTGTTTTAAAATATGATATATCAAAATTTATATTCCTTCAAATTTCGCTATTTTTATTCAAAATTATGCTTAATTGTTGAGAACGTCGAGATGGTCGAGATATCGATGTTGAAAGTTTTTCTTCAACACCTTGAGCTACAGCAGCAATATTCTCACAGAACGTCCAGGTTTTGGTCTATCAGTCCTTTTTCTATCCTCGATAGAACCAGTTTCTTGAAACTTTTAAAACCTTTGAACTGTCGACTTATTCGGGCAATTATTTCCACAAAAAAATCACGAGCTTTGTGATATGTTGTTCTTAAAGATAGACAATTTTCATAGTAAGTTTCAGTAATTTGAACGCGTTGTTCCATCGTGCAAAATTGTACACCTGTCTACTTGACTAATGTCAAAGATGACAGAAAAAAATGGTACCATCAAGGAATTATTCACTACTGACATCTACGCGTCACTTTTGAAAGACCATCAAATAAAAGTTAAAATGTGCATATGGGTTTACAGAGACCAGAGAATTTATGATTTCTTGAGATGTAAGGACATTTTTTGAAAGATACAAAATTTGTTAGCTCCGGTAGGGTTCTGGTAACAAGAAAAAACTTTACGGGTGGAGCCTCGGGTAATACTTTTTCAGTATAAACATATTCCAATAATTATATTAAATTTTACTTATTAAACTGTTTTTCTACTGATTATTCATTTTTACCGATTTATTATTTTTAGTATCGGTACATTTTTATTGTCAGTTATTCAGAATGCAAACGATTTTCTTACACTGGCAGCCACTTTACATCGTGGAAAACAGAATTTACATTTTTGTTTACTAAACATTTTTGTTTACTAATACATTTACTGACGTCGCGCACAGTACTTAAAAGGCTCCCTATACCACAAAAGCTGACAAATACTATTGTACTTATGGTACGTTAATCGCAAATATTATATGGTTAGCGCTCTATCATAGAAATTTAGTATTATTATTGGATGCTTGGATTTTTATTTCACACAAACATTGAGATTTCGTACGATTTGTCACTAACCAACCATGCAATGCTCCGTATATGGCAACTGCATCAGTAACCGAAACCTGTTTGAATATGTATGGAAGTTTAATTATTAAAACTTAAATAAAATATGCTAATTTTAGAGAAACATATTAATTTTCGAACAAAAGAATAATCGAAAATTTTATGTACAACAGAAAAATTAATAAATTTTAACGCAAAATTATTTATTGTAATTAAAAACGAATACTAAGATTTGGTAGAACTTTATAAATAAATGATTTTCAGAGATAGTAGGTATGTAGGTAGGTAGGTGAAATGCAGCTGTTGATATAATGGAGACTATTAAAGATATTTAGGTTGGCGCACCGCCCCAGGCTGTTGAAGGAAGGAGCACGCAGTGACCTTAGTCGTCTAGTAGCCAAACCCGGGTATTTACAGAGAAAGTGCTCAACAGTTTCCTTCTCTGAAAGGTCCCCACAGCTTCTGCAAATGGGGTTAAATGGTAACCCTAGCTTTTTCGCATCTGTGCCGATCGTCCAGTGACCGGTAAACACAGCTACGAGTTTGGAAATTGAATGGCCAGGAGTATAAAGGACTTTCTGACTCCTTCGTATATTTTACTGGGACCAAAGGGTTTCCGAAATAGTACATGAAGAATTGGAGCTCCATCTTTACTGCGCTTTCCTGAGAAATAATTTGTACAATTCCCCTTTCACAATTGTCAGGTGGATGCCGATGACCGGGTAGGAGGTCTCTGAGGCCAATTCAGTCCCATTCCGGGCAAGCTCATCAGCAATTTTATTTCCCTCTATGTTCCTATGTCCTGGAACCCACATCAGAGAAATGCTATCTGCACAGCCAAGAGGTTTAATTGCCTCCTTACAGAAGTTTACTAATTTCGTTCTGCACCATGGTGTTGTCAGAGCCTTGATCGCGGCTTGACTACCGGAGAAAATGTTAATATCTCCCTCGCTCCCGCGTTCCCTAAGTATTTTGCATGTCCGCAGGATTGCAAAGACTTCTGCTTGAAGAACACTAGCAGTGCTCGGCAGTTTAAAGGAGATAGATAAATTGGCTGATTTGGGGAAAACCCCTGCTTCGACTACCGATTCCATCTTGGAACCGTCAGAGAAGACAGAGGTGCAAACTTCGGTGCAGATTTTCCCCTCGATGCAATCCTGTCTATTTAGAAAGATGGCTGTAGCCCGACCCTCAAACTCTAGTTTGCGGATAGAGAGATCTGTTCGAAGTTTGGAGAAATACGGTGTTAACTGGCCGAAAATGTTACTATGTCCCTTGAGAAATTCCCTTCAGAAGCCGATCTGCTTTAACCTGATTTGAGCTGCGATGGAAATGACGGAAAAGTCGATGGGAAGTATGTGCAAAAGGGCATTTAGGGCAGCACTGGGACAAGTTTTACATGCTCCGGTGCTGCCAATGCATGCAGTCCTTTGCACCCTCCCCAGTTTAGTGATATTATAGCCCTTCCGAAGAGCTTCTCACCAAACTACGCAGTCATACGTTAGAATGAACTGACACCTATGGCTTGAGTCGGAACATAGATTTGCAGGAGAAGAAGACTCTACTGGCCTTCTTCACCCGATTTTCAATGTGTAGCTTCCAATGGAACTTGGAGTCAAGTATCACTCCAAGATACCTAACTTCCGATAAAAGCGGGAGAATGTGGTGGTTTAATTTGGGAATCGAAAGGATAGAGTTTTATATTTTCTGGTAAATAGCACTAGCTCCGTTTTGGCAGAGTTGACTCGGAGTCCATAAGTGGTAGCCCAGCGACTGAGTACAGCAAGTAACCTTTTCAAAATCTTAGCCATGACTGAGGGAACGGTCTCGATAAGATGAGGGCCAAGTCATCGGCTATGCTACTACCTCATCCCCACCCTTATTTATCATTATCAGAACTTCGTCAATAGCAACTAGCCAAAGTAGGGGCGAAAGGACACCACCCTGCGGCGTCCCCTTGAGAACGAATCTAGTGACCTTAGCCCCTCTTGCCACCACATTAACTTCCCTGCAGCCTAGCAGGAACGTGATCCAGAGACAAATACTCTTTCTACTTATAGACTATCTAACGCAGTGATAATTGATTCAGCCCTGATATTATTAAAAGCACCTCTCTATATCTATGAAATTTCCCACAGTCCCTACGGCCTCTTGTAAGGCTGATTCCGTAGATTTCCCTTTCAGGTAAGCATGTTACGCTGGAGATAACTTGGATTCGATGTGCTCTCGGATATGATAATCAATCAGTCTTTCAAACACCTTTAGGATAAATGAGGTAAGACTTATAGGCCTTAAGTCTTTGGCCGAGTCGTGGCCCTTCCTCCCTGCCTTGGGTATGAAAACAACCCCCGTTTTCTTCCAGTAGGCGGGGACGTAATTAAGAGCGAAACACGCCAAGTAGAATTCTTGAAGGATAGGAACCACCGAGGTACTTGTTTACCGAAGCATCACAGACAAGATATCGTCAGAGTCAGGAGATTGAGAGAAGGAAAAACTATCAATTGCCCACGTGATTCTGTCAACTGACAGGTAGTAAAAAGATTTAAAATTTAAAGTGATGATTATTATTATGAAGGAGTTCAACCCTACAACCTGAACGGTCTATGTATTGGGCTCCGAATTTATGATATATTTATTATTATAAATTTGGAAAAATCTTCGAGTATAACCGCTCTCTTCTTATTAATACACACAAAGCGCCGAATGATGGCCAGTAGCGAATGGCGTAAAAAAGTCCAATCAGGTGATCTAAGCGACAAAATGACTAGCCCATTTCTTTAGACAGCTCGGTCACCAAAAGTTCGTCCCACTAAAATGTGGGCTTCGCGCGAGTTATGGTTTTCAGTTAATCTCTATTTTGAATGTTTCCTTCAATATTTTATTGAAAGCACTAACTCTGATTGGGAACATAACACTCAAAACTAAACTAAGCTTAAGAAGTAAGATATATATACACCGCGTACACCCTTTTTGAGTGTTTGGCCGAGCTCCTCATCCTATTTGTGGTGTGCGTCTCGATGTTGCTCCAGAAATGGAGAGACCTACAGTTTTAAGCCGACTCCGAACGGCAGATATTTTTATGAGGAGCCTTTTCATGGCAGAAATACACTCGGAGGCTTGCCATTGCCTGCCGAGGGGCGACCGCTATTAGAAAAATGTTTTTTTTCCTTAATTTTGGTGTTTCACCGAAATTCGAACCAACGTTCTCTCTGTGAATTCCGAATGCTAGTCACGCACCAACCCATTCGGCTACGGCAGCCGCCGTATGAACAGAACTAAGATATACCATAATGTTTTATGTATAAGCTAACGAACAGCAGAGATGTAGACTTAACAGAAATACTTGTGCTAATTAACAAAATTTTTCTATAACATAACTCTTGCAATATTGCATATTGTATTATTTTAGTAGAGAATACAAAATTGTCTTTAGCGTAGCGATCAGGATTAACCTAACCCTCATAAATGCACGGCGTTCGTTTATTAAATCACTACTTAAACCCTTTTTACTAAACATTGATGTTCAAAATAAATCTCCCCCTTAACGCAAATTATTATTGGGCAAATATGAGGTGTTCTTTTTTAAAGAGCTGAAGAACTTAAAATGATAATACAAAACAGAAATATTGTTGGAATGATTTTTTTATTATAATCTGTATATAAATAATCAATAGTGGCTTGAATATATATCGATTTTTGAGCACCTTGCATGGAAATTGCGTCGTCTTGTTGGAGCCAAACGTCTTCGATATTTAGCCGATTAATTTTTCGAAACAAAAATTCAGTCAGCATGGCTCGATAGCGCTCGCCATTCACCGTAACGGCTCCTTCCTTATTTCGAAAGAAATAACACTGGTTTACAGCCAAAATGCACCAGAGACGCCGTTATGAAATTCCTATGTAAAATCACCGTCTGATTCCGAAAATCAAGGTTATTTTTTATTCTATGGTAACGTTTTTGAGATATTTACGAATTACCGTTATTTCAAAAAAACAAAAAATTGGGCCCACTTAATCATATATATCTCGAAAACGAATTGAGCGATTCCAAAACCGTTTAAAGCTTTTAAAAGGTAATAAAATTTCCTATAAACTATGTGTAAAACACTTTTTGCTAGGCCCTGCAGATTCAAAGATAACGAACTATCATAACGGATTTTTTAAATTTTTTTAGTAAAAATATAAAAAAAATTGTACTTTGAGAGAAAGGATCTCGAAAACTTTTTACTTTTTCGTGTATTTTTTGTTTTCACTCTAAGCTCTGTTTTATTACAAAAAAAATAAACTTTGATTAAACAAAATCGATGAACTAATACAAAAGTTACAAGCATTCAAGTAAATATATCCATATAGTAAAACTTAAGTATCCTACAAATAATAGCATATGTACTGTATGTATTCTGTCTTAACTCTATGATCTTATTTTATAATTGAAAAAGTTATGTGTCTTGTTTTGACGCTTATTTATATAAGGATCGGTTTCTCTTATGAGAAACCAACAGTAGTCACCCATCATAGCGACATCCCAGAATCCTTGATACCGACTTTCAATCATTTTCATTTGCTGGTGAAACCTTTCGCCATGCTCGTCACTTTCGTCGCCAAGATTTTGCGGGAAAAAATTTAAATGGGAGTGCATAAAATGAATTTTTAAAGACATATTTACTCCTGAAAGAAAATTAAAAAAGGAATTAGATAAATACGTAAGTGACACATTAGCATATAATTTTCTTAGGCTGGGTTAATCTTCCAATTCAGAACAAATTTTGGTCGTTCTTGTTTGTTCGGAGCAGGGCAATAAATTTAGATTAAGAGCTATATATTCTCATGTAAATTTAAAAATTTGCTTTAAAATTTTTTGTTTAGTTTTAAAGTTAACTGAGAAAACGGTCTTATATACATATATATATATATTGTATATATAACGGTCTTATATGTGTTTTTTATTTACCCATTTCCGCATTGTTTTTGATTAAATCGTTCTCTATCAGCTCGAAGGACTTTTGTGTTTGCCTAAAAAAGAAGTAACGACCTTTTCAAAAGAGTCCCACGCCGCTGCCTCCACTGGTGACAATAGTTCTTTGAAATGGGTATTGACCATTATTTTCCTTATTTGCGGCCCCACAAAAATCCCTTCCTTTATTTTTGCTTCTGAAATCTGTGGAAAGATTGTTTTCAAATAATGAAAAGCTTCGCCTTCTTTGTCCAAAGCCTTGACAAAGTTTTTGATAAGGCCGAGCTTGATGTGGAGCGGAGTATGAGTATTTTATGTTATGCACCCCAACTTGAAACGCGATTCGTTCTGGCCAATCCTTTATGATGTAGTGGTCTTGACGTGCTCGGCTATCTCATTTGCATAGAAAGCAACAGTATTTTGTGTATCCAGGTTGTAGACCACATAGCTTTCCAACGACTTTTAGATCGGTACATATTTTCCAATCATGTTCTTCGTATTTAATTAATTCAAGCAATTTTTGCATTGTCTCATATGTTTCCTTCGCATTTACTGCATGCGCGATCGGGATAGATGGCTTTTGATTGCCAATATGCAATAATACGGCCTTTAAACTTAATTAATTGCCGTCTATGAACAATCGCCACTCTTTTGAATCATATGGTTCACCAAACTGTTTAAATAGACCAGCAATGTTTTTGCAATAACAAACACTGTCCTTCTTCGTATAGTACTGAGAGAATTGTTCGTGACGAGTCATATAATATGTTACCTTAACACCGGATGAAACAAATTTAAATTGTTGCATACGAGAGGCGTGTAGTTTGGCCTTTTCTTTTGACAATTCCAAATCCCTTATCCAATCATTGAGTTGTGCTTGTGACAAAGGGTTTCTTTCGTTTTCCGTTTGCAATTCAGTACAACATGATGCCGCGTAATCAGATACTGCTGTTGACAATGAAACTGGAGCCGAAACTAAAGTTAAATTTGATTCTGGCAATGTAGCTTCCGTTGAATTTAGTTCTGGTAATGACACTGTAGATACGCTCGCATAGGTTACTTTTCTTGACTTTCCAACCCCAAATACTTTTGTAGTACAAATATAGCAGTCCGTTGAATGGCAAGTTGGTTCCCTCCTCTTCATTGGTGTAATAAATTTCATATGTCGCCTAAATAGATAGTTTAAGAATCATATGTACATATGACAGAATCATATGTACATATGCTACTATTTGTAGGGTACTTAAGTTTTACTATATGGATATATTTACTTGAATGCTTGTAACTTTTGTATTAGTTCATCGAATTTGTTTAATCAAAGTTTATTTTGTTTGTAATAAAACAGAGCTTAGAGTGAAAACAAAAAATACACGAAAAAGTAAAAAGTTTTCGAGATCCTTTCTCTCAAAGTACAAATTTTTTTATATTTTTACTAAAAAAATTTAAAAAATCCGTTATGATAGTTCGTTATCTTTGAATCTGCAGGGCCTAGCAAAAAGTGTTTTACACACAGTTTATAGGAAATTTTATTACCTTTTAAAAGCTTTAAACGGTTTTGGAATCGCTCAATTCGTTTTCGAGATATATATGATTAAGTGGGCCCAATTTTTTTTTTTTTTGAAATAACGGTAATTCGTAAATATCTCAAAAACGTTACCATAGAATAAAAAATAACCTTGATTTTCGGAATCAAACGGTGATTTTACATAGGAATTTCATAACGGCGTCTCTGGTGCAGAAAAAAAGTTGAAATTTGTGATCCAGTGTAATCAGCGATGCTGCCTGTAGTGCTCTATGAACTTCCCGAACAGATTTATTTTTCAAAGTAAATTTCCTCAATTTGGAAACGTTGTTCTGGATTTAAGCGATTCATAATGGCTTACCAAACCTTACTAAATTGAAAAGTAGACACAGTTTGCCAATCTCAGGAGCCAAACCATAGTTATTAATATAGATAGTTCTCAAACAGCTAAAAAACACCGGATATAACCGCACGCATTTTAATACAAGTTAATTTCGGTATTATGTATATGTCTATATCTATATCGATCCCTTATGCTGTTCCATCCCACCGTTTTGTGAACAAAATCATAACACAAGTTTGCGGGTACAGAAAACCGATTTAGCTGTTTCTCCAGAGTGTTTTACTATCGCCCGAAAGTCTTCGCCCTAAATTGAAAAACAGAAAAGGCTTATAGGACAGGCACAGTTTTGTGGTCTGCTTGTCTAGTTACTCGTAAAAAATTATTGACCTTTAATTTTTTTCGGTTGAATACTTTTAGAGGAATACAAAATACAGAAAATGTAATATTATTGGGCATCGAGTGCAGAGCAGTGCATTAATTGCAATTAAAGGTATGCACACTGGTGTTTAAAATCCTTTGCTCACTTTGTGTATGTAAATTTACTAATTCTGCCATGCGACCATGTTTAAGCTTACTTTACTCACATATGCGCAATTAATATTTGTATGTGTGTGTATGTATGTATGCGATCTAGGAAGATAAATTCCTGTGTGTAAACATAATTATGATTATAATAATTGCATAAATTTAAATTCATGAAATTGCAGTTCTTCCTTTAAGAGCTTCACACAAACCACCAAGGTAGCCTCCATTTATGCTTTACTTCACGGCTCTTTCAACGCAAACGCAATTGTTTTTTTCTTCAACTTATGTGTCTGCACGTATAATTAATTATTTGTTAAGTTGAAAAATATGCAAAAGAATTTCCGCCCGCCTTGTGCAATAACACCGGAAGCAAAGGCAACCTCACTAACACCAACGCATCTATTCGACACTCGACAAATGAGCATCCAAAGTAAGCGCTAAATACTCTATGCGCACATAGGTAGATATGCATGTATCATATTTACTTATATACTTAGGGAGAGCTTACTCATACTGGAGTTCGTAAGAATACAATTTCTAGCGTATATACCTCCGTGCCCTCGGTACATACTCGCACATACATATGTATGCGCATAACTACAGTGGCTCAAACGCTTCATCGTACATACCCAATGCTCAACTTTTACATTCACCATTTTTAAACTGGGAAATAAAAATAAACAAAACCATGGAATTCATATAATCGTACGTAAATAGGATGCGAAAGGGTCCTGTTACATTTCAAGCGCGCGGTCAATATGTAAATGAGATTTCATAAAAACCGGTACAGTTTTTAGTTTGCTCCAAGCTTTGAAATGATAAATATAGTTCCTGCATAAAGGGCTCGTCTGGAAAATAGACAACTAAAGAGGAACGCCGGCTGATTGTTAAGTTGCACGAAAACGAAAAACTTTTAGAGAAATCGGCAATTGAATGAACAGGACTCATTCTAAAGTACAATACATAATGAGAAGATAAAAAAGTAACTTTCAGAACACTGGAACGGCACAAGCAGCCCTAATCACTCCAAAAAGTTTTTGAATTTCGATGCCAACAGAGCAAAATCTTCTCTAACCTGAGATAAAAAAGGCCTTAGATTACTCTGTGGATCACTTACAGTTCACTTTGCCTGTAATAAATACTTTAACACAATAGGGTTACCTGGTACAAGATAATGCAGCTTCTTCTGTGTCTATGTCTGAGTCTATGGAACACTTAATCACCAACTGTGAGGCATTAGACCACAGGAGTCACAGAATCCTGGGCTCGTACCTACTTGAGGAGGAATACCTACAATTGCTCCCTCCTAAGCAGCTGCTTCGATTCCTCGGTACACTAAATAATTATAATTGAGTAATTAGGGGCGCACAATAGATCAATCGGGTCACAGTGCATAAAGGCCTTAGCCTAACCCGTACAACCATTACCATTATCAACTTTTAGATTGTAAATAAAGGTCGCCTAGGCTATTTATATTTACAAAAATTCTAATAAAGTGAATTGTAATGAAAAATAAGTGTGCCACTGAATATATAAGTGCATTCATATATCTAGGTGAGGTGAGAAAGTTCGGTACTGAATTCGTGCCGAAGAAAACAAAGGTTACCGTGAAGCATGAATGTGGTTCTGGGATGGTGTCCTGGTCTGTTTCAAGTGCAGATGTCGGAAAATTTTATTTTGTGGAAAGCAATATGGATAAATTTCAATCTGAACATTCTTAAAACTAATATTAGGCAAAGTGACGGGCGGTTAAGTATATGGTTGCCAGATGCTTAATTTGCAACTTCTCTAAACTAATCTCAACACCCATGCAATCGCCTGATCCCAATGTAATCGGAGGAAGTGTCCAGAAAATTAAGACAAAGTTTTTCGGAATTGAAGAAAGCTCTCAAAGCCGAATGGTCCAATATTTCACTAGAAAAACAACCACATACCCTAAGATCAGAAAGTACCGGGAATGTTTAAATAAAACAAAACAGAGTAAATTTCACTTATTAAATTTATTTTATCTCCATCAAAATATGACCCGTCTGAGGCAACATACATGTGCCAACGTTTAACCCAGTCCTCCAGCACCCCTGGTAGGTTGACAAAGGGATGGCCTTCAGCTCCTTCGCACTATCTTTGATCTCCTCTATCGACTCTTTGATCTCCTCTATCGACTGAAATCTCCATCCACGAAGTGGTAACTTCAACTTGGGAATCAAAAAGAAGTCGCACGTGGCCATATCAGGTGAATACGGTGTTCGCACGATAGTATTTACTTGGTGTTTGGTCAAATAATCCAGCATATTTGGGCTCGGTGCGATGGCGCGTTATCATCTTGCAAAATCCAAGAACTGTTTGCGCAAAACGCTTCAAAACGGCTAAATAATATTCTTTATTGACTGTCTGGCCCGATGGAAGGTACTCATGGTGCAATACGCCTTGGCAATCGAAGAAAACAGTCCACATCACATTCCTGGTACTTTTTGAGCATAGGGTACTACAAGAAGTTTTAGGAGATGTGAAGGAAGTTTTAAGAAATTGTAATGGTAAAAAACTCTTGAGATATTCAGCACCCTTTCCAGCATAATTTTTTCACAATTTTGTACCTTTTTTGCTTCCATTATTAAAATTCAAATTTTTCGGGTGATGGTTCAGCGTTTAAAGGTTTTGTAATTTCGAGAAATTTCCGATAAAAATTAAGGAAAACTTGGATTGACAAGGTATTTCAGACTGAATTACTTCTAGATGAGGTAATTCACTCTCAATATGTTTGAAGATGAATTACGTAATTCGAAAGCTAATTTGTAAGTGACTTATAAATGAAAAAGCGAATTATGAATGATCACTCTCCTACTGAAGGGGGAACATACTATTATCGTGCAACCTTTGTCAGCCTTAGAATGGATGATAGAAATAAAAATAAAAAAATTAAATTGTAAAACTATCTTCGGCTGTGACGTTATCGGGTACTCGGCAACGGAATTCTGCCCGCTCATTTCATACGCGTTGACACACTCGTCCAATTAGTCGTTATTCAGATGGCGAAGTACCATAACATGAGCGAAGACTTTGAAGATTTTTGTTTTTGCGTATGACTAGTACAATCTAAGTTTTTTCGTAAATAAACCGCTGTCATGACTTAGCTTAGCCGTTGAAAGCCGTTTAGTGGTCGGATGTTGGCCACACCTCTGAGTTCTTTTCTTCTTATAATATTTGTAGCATACACACCATACTCAACAGTGACTTTGACATCATTAGAGGTCGTTCATACACGATTCGAGGGTTTTAAGTGCCCCATAACTGACAATTTTTTTAATAGCCCCTCCGCTGGGGTTGTTAATTTTCGCCGGTACGTAAGCGATTAAAGATATTCGAAGAGTTATTTTGAAAATTTCCGTAACGAAAATTGTACTACAGATGTTTCTAAAATGTCATGTAGTAAAAGAAAGAAGTCAAGCAATGTCTGTCAAAATTCTCATGTGTCAAGTGCAGATGGAACGCCCAGCCGCATTACGAGTCTTTTCGGGCTCAGTTATTTTCAATCACGGCCAAATTTGCACATTTACATTGACGGTATTTAAATCCATTATAATTAAATAAATATTTAACAGTACGTTGCCGAAACGAAGTCGAATACGTCTTATCCCCATTAAAATGAAGTTGGTCGGCGGATTAATTATATCCACTCAAATATGGTTTGTACTATATAGTACTTTGGGTTTGATTCGCAAAATATACAAGCATTCTAGGAAATATGAAATTGATCTATGGAAGCCTGAACACCTACTTTTGTATTAGATAATAATTTTCCTTTATTTTAATTTAAGCTTATCCAGGCTATATCTAGACACTTAAAATAAAAGGTATACAGCGCGTTTAGTAAGCCCCAGCTGAAGATGTTCATATTCCACTATTTTGTTTATAATTATCTGGAATACGCTCAATATGATCTACTCATATAGTTTTGCTTGATGAATGCCGAAGTTTCCTAACTTTTGTACCTAAATATCCTGGCTAACCACTGATGGAATATCCTTTCCTTACGAATACTAATAACTATTGCGAGTCGTTATTTTGGTATTGCTGAGTGGCACTGCATTAATTACAATATTAAAGAAGTTCAGTAATCCAACGAATTTTCAATGCCTACAACCTCAATTGGGGTAGCCGTACCAGTCCACATACTTGGTCGAACGTGGGTACCTGAATGTTTGGGAGCGTAGTTATTATAAACAACCAAAACAATTTTTTATAGTAATAATTTATTATTGCTTATATTTTTGTTTTCTAAAATTTTTTGATATACACATTATTATCAGTAGTAAAAATTGTATGTCAGGTTTTATATATTTTTATTTATAGTACATATTTATGTACAATATTTCTTGGTAAGAAATAATACTTTATTTATTTTTATTTATTTCTTTCTTATTTGTGCTTAATTTTTTTGGTTAAAAATAAAAATAATTTTTCGAATATTACTTATTAGATCAGAAATATATTATATTTTAAGATTTATTTTTTTTGTTTGGCAGTAATATTTATATGTTATATATAGTGTTATTTTTTAGTTTTTTTTCGGGAAACCAACAATTAAAAATATACGCAGTTTTGCTGCTAGAGCGATCCGAGGCTCGGAAATTAATCTGCCCCTACTTTCCTATAATCCTCCCGAGCTCAGTGTAGATAGGGATGCTTTCATTATAATTTGTTTGAACTTTACTCATATTTAAAGTCAAGCTTCTTACGCGCGTCAGAGTATAATTTCAAGGCCGCGACACACGGGCTAGCGTTATTAAAAACAGTCACGAAATGTATAAGCCTACGGCATTCTCTTTCTTCTCTTTCTCCGCTTTGTGCGGTGCTTCGTAGTCGTTAGTAAAACAGCAGTACCGATAGCTAGACGGCCAGCTATGTACAATACCATTAAGGGGGTATTCTGGTCTAGAGCCCTACTTTTTGGGTATTTTTCAAACTAGGATAAAAGAAAAATTAAAAACATTTTTACCATCCATTTTTTTATATAATATTTATTGATGTTTAAGGTATATAAAAAAAATTAAAAAAAAAAAAAAAGTCAAAAATTCATCCAGTGACAGGTCGGTGAAGTAGGGGTTGCTAGTCAAACAGTGCTCCCTGGTTGACATGATTCCAACCCTTGTAGTGATCTAAATCGAACAAACAAAGAAAATTCTTAATTAGTAAAGATGTCGCTACATCTTGAGCCTCGGCCGAAAAAAAAAAATAAAAATTCACAAAATGGCGCCTACTTGAAAAAAAAAAATTTTTTTTACCCCTGTTTTTTGACCTTTACGAATTTTTTAAAAATACTTCAAATTAAAATTTTTCAAAATCCAAGGCTCCAGTGATAAAGAGATGTATGAAAAAGATTCTCACCAAATTTCAAAGGGATCGGTCAAATAGAACTTCAGATATCGTGTCAACCACCTCAGCAAAAGGAGTTTTGAGAAACACGCGTTTAAAGTTACGGCCGTCCCCTCAAACCAGTTTAGCTGCCACGTCACTAAAATAGTTGTAGCTTCGAAAATAATTCGAATTTTGAAAAATCCTTTTAAGAGCATATTTTTGAAAGTCTAGGCTTTGAAAATATGCAAAAAAAAAAAATTGATTTTTTCAATTTTCTAGACCAGAATACCCCCTTAAATCACAATAAAACTATAAACGCAAAACGTACACATTTTCCTGTAGTTTGTGGCTGTGCCAGTACCATACACAAATCTCAGAGCGGTACTTATTCTGAAATAGTCTATGAATACGATAAAAGTCAGTCACAATCGCTAGTGTACGACGGGTTCCTTTTATATTTCGGGATTAGAGAAAAAAAACAAATTTTAATCATCGAAAATTACTTTATTGTTTTTCAAAATATTATCCATGAAGATCTATATACTTTTGCATGCGTTTGAACCAATTGTCGAAGCACTTTTGCCACTCTGAATGAGGTACCTCCAAAACATGCATTCTGAATGCCGCAACCGCTTCTTCAGGTGTCGAAAAACGTTGACCTCTCAGTTTGTTTTTTACGTACGGGAATAAAAAGAAATCATTCGGTGCCAAGTCAGGACTATACGGCGGATGACCCATTAATTCGATGTTTTGGGGGCTCAAAAATGCAGTTGTTTGAGCCGATGTGTGAGAGCTCGCATTGTCCTGGTGAAGAGTGATCCGTCTTTGGCGATTGGTTTTCCTAATTTCTTGGAAGACAACTGGCAAACAAATGGTTGTGTACCACTCAGAATTTACTGTTCTGCGTTGTTCTAGTGGCACGGTTGCGACATGCCCAGTTTTTCCGAAAAAACAGGCGACCATTTGCTTGGAAGTGCTTCGTGCGCGAACAACTTTTGTTGGATTTGGCTCATCTTGAAACACCCATACAGTCGACTGCTGTTTACTTTCGGGCTCATACGCGTAAATCCATGATTCATCACCTGTCACGCTGTCATAGACGTGTTTCAAAGCCCCGCGATCGTATTTTTTGAGCATTTCCTTCGACCAATCGACACGAGCCTTTTTTTGAGCGATTGACAAATTGTGTGGGATCCAACGCGAGCAAATTTTTTTCACAGTCAAATGTTTATGCAATATTGAATGTATGCTGGTCCCACTAATGCCTAAGATTGTCTCAATCTCACGATAGGTCACATGACGATCTTGCAATATCAGTTCGCGCACAGCATCAATGGTTTTCGGAACAACAACTGATTTTGGACGACCTTCAGGAAATTCATCTTGGAGTGAACTACGACCACGATTAAATTCACCATACCATCGATAAACACTGGTCCTTGATGGAGCTTCATCGCCAAAAAATGAATTAAGTTCATCCATGCAATGTTGCTGAGTTAATCCACGTCGAAAGTTGTAATATAAAAAATAATCGCACGAAAATGTTCACGATTTAATTCCATTTTTGGACCGAGATGAATCTTTTAAGTTACTGTAAACAACACAAATAGCGCTGGTATTTCAAAACGTTCTGAGTACGTCAAAGCCAAAAAATGTCAAACTTTGCGATACAGCTGTCAGTTGCCGGATTGCAACACCAGGGTTGCCAAATCCTGCCAAATAAAAGGCACCCCTCGTATGTCGCACTGTCACGTGTTACTTCCATTGATGGATTGTTTATAATTACACGCAATGATGATTTGAGATTCTTCCATGGCCGGAGACCATCAACAACAATGACATCATTGCAAGCAGAATTTCGAAGACTGTCGATGAATTGTTTGGAAACTCTTGGAAACTCAATTTGTACAGCAAAGAGAAGGATTGTCGATATATGTACGCTTTTAATTGTCAAAGTCGACGTGCTTATGCTACTGACGTATTGAATCCAGTTATGGAAAACTGCAATGTGGTAGTTTTTCATGAGACTTGGTTGCGTGAAGAAGAGGAAACCAGTTTACCGAATTTTAACTGCATCATCCAGTGTAAAAGAAGTAATGTTCGAACCGGAGGAGTCGCTATGTACCACAACAAAAATGATACCGTGAATGTCCTCACACCATATTTACGATTTACCGCTGTACAGTCAACATCAAATGCAGCTATTGCAAAAGATGTCGGTAATATGTGTATTTCTGTGTGCCGTGCGACATATCAACGACATTATAGCATTTTTACATGGTTTGTTATTAAGATACACATGGTGGTAAACTTGTTCCTCAACGCGACGATCGGAAACCTCTCATATTAACTGGAGATTTTAATGTAAATTTTGCATCGGACACTTCCATGAAATTAATACAATTTTTAGAACATCAACTGAATTTACAAACGAGTAATGACCGCTATATTTCAACAAGAAAATTAGGAATAACGATAGATGCCGTATTTTCTCGCTATATCGACACAATCGAGTGAAGAACATATACCTACATACATACATGTATCCTATTTCAGTTACCACAAACCGATTGTATCCACTGCTGCTATTGCACCATCAATACAAAATGTACAAGCTATTGAAACACCGACAATGTACAAATTTCAGAACGAAATGAATAATATTATCCACTATTATTGTATATAATTTTATAAAAAATCATTGCAATCCTCATTAAAATATTTAAATTTAATCCAGAAATTAGGAAGTTTCACTTCAAAGTGTGGCTGGCTTTTCTTATAAATTTAGCAGTGAATCATTAAGGGAAGAAATATGAGTAGATGCCATACAGATCGGGAACTTAAAAAGCTGCCTTATAAAATGGACCCTTAAAAGGAAGTTAATAACATACTCGTAAATGGCCTCGAAAGGGAAATTCATATTAATTAGTAAAATATTGTAGGTATTTAAAATTGTATTGAATTTCTTTTGCAATATGTAGTAGTTATCCACATACATTTAGGAATACGAGGTGGCGCAAAATTAGTCACCCAATCGGAATATTTACTTTTATAATTTTTGAAAGTGGCGTCGTCAATTTTATTTCACACCATCACTCAAAATAATTTTTTTTATAAAGTTATTCTTTTTTATTTAGTAAACAAAATTGCATGATTCATTTTGCGCCACCTTGAACTTACATTCCAAATGTATTAGCTGCTGAATAGTAGAATAGATTAATAGCACAAATCATGCGTAAAGTGGATTAGCAAGAAAATAATGGAGGCTTCTAATTTTTTGGGCTTAAATGCGATCTTTGACTTGTAAAAATCTACATATCTTAAAAGATTTGCAAGGGTATGATATTTCTCTTTTGTTGCTTTTGCCATAAAAGGCACTATTTGGGAAAACAACAGTAATATTGAACAGGTGGAGGTGTGGCTGAGTTCGGGTGGAACCGAATTTTATATACCCGGCGCATGTTTCCCCATAACCTATATCATCGTTACTAACATTTTCACTAAGTTTGTTTAAGAAAGATTAGCTGTTGTTTGGACTAACGCATCAGGCCACACGGACGGATGGAAATGAGAACTTTTTCGTATGAGTTGTTTGAGTTTACTAATTTTAAAAATTATACCTGTTGCGACCAAACAGCAATTTTTGTACTAAGTGTGGTGGAATTTGATACATAAATAGTTTTACTTGAAAGTTCGCAATCACTATTATGCCTATTTCTTCAATTTCTAATAGTGATACTATAGTTTTGACATCATTCCATGTATCAAAGTTTAGTAACATTTCTTTTAGTATATACCGAGGTTTACTTAACGGCTTTGTCCATTTCTGACATTCCATTTTACTGGCAATATATAAAAGCTAGCAAGAGCTATCCAAATTTTTTTCCCAATTATCTGTTGTACAGGCAGACGAACGGGTGAAATCTTTAGTTGTCATCTTTTTTTAGAATATTATGTAAACAAATTTATAATACTCAAGCCCACTGCTGCGCACGGGTATAAAAACTAGGAGCGCACTTCTGTCGATGTTAAGATAAATGCTGTAGATATTGTAATTTATGGTACACCATCCGAAGTTGTGCTGTGTGCGCGTCTGTCAGCTTCTTGCAAGTCAGGTGCAAGTATAGGTACCCCACCTGCGAGAGAAACATATTGAAACACGAGCGACTATGCACATATTTATATAAATATTTACATATGTGCGTGTGAATGCAAGAGTGTATATTCTTTATCGTCGGCATGTACATACATATATGAAATCCATTTACCGAAGCATATACAAGGTGTGGCAATGAAACTTTGGAAATTTGTTAATGAAACACAAGCAAATTATATTATATTATGAGCAAATTTATATTTTCAGCCTTCACAAAGTCTACCCCAACTTTATGCAATGATTAAAATGTTGCTCCCTGATTGGAAGCACTCTCGGTACTCCTTCGAACCTAATTCATTCAGCATCGCAGATATACGTGTAGCTTTTATGACCTCTTTTACGCCGCCATAATGAGTGCCCTTGAAAAGTGTTTTACCTTGGAGAAAAAGAAAGTCATTGGGGGTGATATCGAGCTGTAAAGTGGTTGCGACAACATTCCAGAACGAGGAATTGACCGGCGCCTAGTCGAGGTATAAAGATCCAACAGTTTGGGCCGTACACGTGCGTGAACGTACATATGTATGGCATGATGTTGCGTATATCGAAAAACCGATTAATATTACCTTCAAACACGGCTTGCACATCTTCGGATTCATACTTGAATATCCAGGTGTCTAACGCATCCAGTCTCTGAATGGGGGCAACAAATCTTTGCACTCATTTTAAAAAATTTCCCTTGTCGCTAAAAAGTGACTTTCGAAAAATACGCATTGTAAACTTAAGGCCCTCGTGCTTTTTGATAAAAATAATGACAGGTTGCTTTATTGTCTGCGCTCTTCGAGCCTTACCCGAAGAAGATAAATACAATTCCCTGTAATGGCCGATTATTCTTCCCTTCCGCTAGTCATGCAATGTTCTATAATAGCGCAATCTATAAAAGGTTGCCAGATAGTTTTGTGTACGAGGTTTGTTAAAAAAATATCGCGAATTTTGAATTTTCGCAGGTTACGTATATTCGAATTTCGATTTCTTTGTGGCGATATGTTGCTACTCATGTCTCTCACCCATGCCGACGAGTTCAGCCATTTTGAAGGTTCAGTTAATTGTTCACAGCTGCTTTGCTTGCACGTGTTTCGGCTCGTCTTCGATTTTTACCTATTCAAAAAGATGAATCGAAAAACCTGTACCAAATTTTGTGTGAAAAACAAAATTAAGTGCGCACATACATTATGAATGTTGACTGTGTCATACGGAGAAGCTACTTTGGACCAAAGCAACGTTTATCGGTGGTACAAAATGTTCTCAGAAGGCCGAGAAGACGTGAACGACGAAAGGCGTGCCGAACGCCCGATCACTTCAACAACAGACGAAAAAATTGATGAAGTGAGCAAAATGGTATTGGCCAATCTTCCATGGCATAGAAATCTGTGGATGATGCTTTCGCGTGAATGAGGCTATTCGGCTGCTCTGATTGACGGATTAAACCATACTCCTTCACGACAACGCTAGGCCCCATGTAACAGAAGTCGTCAAAACCGCACTCCAGAGGTACTTCAGAATGGCAGCATTCTCTGAACCTAGCACCGACCGATTAGTATCTTTTCTGCTCCCTATCAAGCCATATGAAGGGCGTAACCTTCGATAACAAATTGGCCCTTAAAAACTGGCTCAACAATTTCTTTGACACAAGTCCAGGGGATTCTTGGGGGAACGGCATCAACAAATTGATTGAGAACTTGGAAAAGTTGTAAACAGCAACGGCGAATATATAATTGATTAATTTATTGATATAATTATTGTTTTTTTGTTTAAATAAGTTTCGGTTTAAACGCTACGAGCTTATTCCCCGACCTAATGACTTTTTCTATCATTTGATGTTCATGTACGCAGATTCAAACCTACGCACTTCCGAAATGGTAGTCACGCATCACCCTATTCGACCACCGTGGCCGCCAGAAAAACATCAAATAGGTTCTAAAATTTGGATAAAGAGCTGTTATGAAATCTCACGGGTTACTACACGGGACATTGTACTCTTCGTTATGATTTCAAGAAGCTAGAAGCAACAGACAACAGGGTGCTACAGTGAATCAGAACTTTTGAACTAACATGATGAGCACTGTAGATCTAGCCGAGAACGACGCGAAACCTCAATTTTTTTATTTATCGTTAAAAACCCGATTTTGAGTGTTTTCCGACACTTAAAAATTCGTAGCTCGTCCGCATTTTATCCGATTTCCAATCTTGAAACAGTTTTGTTGAGGTTAATGTTAGTCCACTGATTTTTCAACACAAAACTTAAATTATAGTCAATTTTTCCAATTTTTGCGAATTTAACAAGATGTTGTCGATAATATTGAAATGAAAGGTTTATTTATTAGTAAAAAGTCTTAAAGCTGTGTCTATTCCGAACGTAAAAAGCAAAAATTAATCAAAATCTGTCGAAGTAACGGATTTTTTTGTAAAACAGTAAACTGAAAGTTTTGTTCACTACTTTCATATTTGCAAATTTAATGCGGTTCTCCGTTATTATTCGCGAAATACGTGTATAATTTAGTATGTTTACTCATACCTTTGTCCATTCCGAATCTAGCAAGCATTATTTCATCAAAATTGATAAGAAATTTTCCAAGTGAAGAACGTTTTTGTAGAAATAAAATAAAAACAGAACATTCTCGAGTTGAACAGAGACCGTAGAAGAATATTATAACGACAAAAAAAAAATAATGCAAAAAGTAACGCAATTTGCTGACTTACTTCTGCAATTTTCTAACTTACCCGGACGTAGTATTACCTAACTAAACCTCCCCTAATCTAACGTTATCGAAATCAATCCAACCGTACACAATGTGAGACAATCGAACCCATTGTGCTGTTTTTCTGCATTGCAAAAGGAAGTCATTTTGATTAGTTTGCAATGCCAACCTATCCAAACTCGACGTAACCTTGAAGAACTTATCCTAATCTCACTTTACTAAATATAACCCTACGTAACACAATTGGATCGATTGCATTCTATGTGTACTCGATTCAAAACATCTACAAATAAACGTAACGTAACCTTACCTAGCATAACACAAAATAACATAACCTTACAGGAAATTCGTAACTAAAATCAACGTAACCAAACTTCACTTACCTGAACGAATCTAACGCAACCTGAACTGAGTTTTTTCCATGTAATACAAGAGTGGCTAATTTGAACATAAAATACTGTTAAAAAATGAAACATTTTTGAATTGAATGTTTTTATTAAAAGTTACTTTATTAATTCAAAAACTAAAATTATAATCTCAAAATTGTTAATTGATCTTCTACGTTTGCGAGACGTATCATTTGTTTCACGTACAAGTGACCAGCTTAGCCTTCGCGAGGCCGTTGCAAGGGTAAGGCTCTATTAGGTTAGGTTATCTTTTGTTAGGTTTGTATAGGCTAGATTTACAATTGTCTTACGTTTGTGTGTACATTAGCTTAATTTAAATAAGGTTAGGTAAGGTTAGATTAGGATAGGTTAGATGCACTTATGCCAAGTTTTAATAGGTCTTGATCATTCAAGAGTGATGATTTTTCACACTCATTAAATTGTATATGCTTACCAGCAAATTGCAAACGGTTCTGCTGTATCATGCAAGCTTTGGTTGGTCAGTTTGGATTAGGTAAGCTAGGGTTATAATGACTTTTGATATGTCAGATGTATTAATAGTTATGTAAACTTATTGCTGCCTTTCAAAATTAGCCACAATGAACAGTATAACACTATTGGGCATGCGCTATTCTCACGCAGTCTCGGTTCAGCTGGATTTTAAAAAATGTGGATAAAAACCTTTTTAAAAAAAAATCGTAGCTTTTACAGTTTTCAATGTATGAAGATGAAAAATAGCTTATTTCGAGCACATTTTATTGGAGTTTAAAAATATGTATATATTTGTGGTGCCCTTTGAAGATTAGTGGCCAAAAAATTGCACATTGAAAAAAAACGTGGATAAATCGCACAAGTTAGAGCCTGTTATTGAAAATTTCTTTTGAACGTCAATCGTTGAATCTTAGAATTATATACATTCATAACGCACATATACTCCCCTTCTCAAGACCATATTTAAATCAAAAATCGGTTGAAAAATGGGTTAGTTATGTATTTTTACTTCATCAAAAACACCATAAATCGGTTTTTTAACAATAAATAAAAAATTGAGGTGTTTTGAATTTTCTAAACACATTTTTGTGTTGTACTGGCCCTGACCTAAAACGTGCACTATATCACTTTAAGAGTTCTTTCGATTTTTTTTATTTTGTAGCACCGTGTAATTAATTAATTAAAATTAATTCTCAGCGAATGCAGCTCTTGGAAGAGGAAGACTTCTACACCTAAGTTAATATGGAACCAAAAGAATGAGGATATACTCAAATATATACATCAGGAGTCTCCAATAATAGGCTTGCGATCAAGCACAATATACCAGATCAAAGGGCGCCGTGCATTATGGCCCAATAATCTTGAAAGGAATCTGACTTAGGAGTAGATGTGTTACTCGTTGCCCGACGGTGGCTTGCACTGGTTTTGGCCGGGACTTTGGTCCGATTATTTCCTACTCTTCCTTTGTGTTCACGTCAGGGCAAGCAAACTTGATGTTAGTAGCCGTTATCTATTGGATGTATTGGTTATTGTTTCACACATCTACGGCTCATTTTTCTAAGAGAAAAAATTTAAGGGAAAATTAAAAATTATAGTACTTAATTTACTAATACAGTAGATTCTGTTTTTATGCGGCATATACGTTCCGCAAGAAACAGCATAAAAAAACAGCATAAAAAAAGCTACTAGTTCTATAGTAAAACTATAGATACGTTTCAAAAGTGCTAAAACCGCATAAATCTGAAATAATGTAATAAAATCGCATAAAAAAGGGCACTAGTCCCATATTATAACTATAGATACGTTCCATAGACCGCATGAATCTGAAATAATTAAATAAAATCGCACAAACAAAATATTGTATTTTTGAAAATTATATCTTTATTTAAGAAACGTCAGAATCGAAAAATAAATTTACATCGTCAGAAATAGAATCAGACAATACCCGCATGTTGCGCGTTCGTTTAGGACTTGGCGTAAAATCACTTTCGTCACTTGAGGAAATGTACACGTCTGATCTAGATAGTTATGCAGGCGGTTCCATACTTGTAGGGTTAGCATTTCTGATGTAATCTGTGATGAGTTTTTGCTTAGCTGGTTTAGAATCTTGTTTATATGTACAATTCCCGATAGGTCGACATGCATTTTGTAATTAAAAAAAAAAACCGCACTATTTCAAAACCGCATTAAAAAAAGCCGCATAAAAACAGAACCTACTGTACTTAAAAAAAAAATTTTGTATATTTGAATTTATTAGTTAAATTGCGATTCATATATCACGCTAATTTTCCTTTAAGAAAAGTTGTAGATCGCTGAGTTTTGGCGAATAACACTCAACTTTCTCAACTGGAACTCCAAATTGAGTCTGATTTTATTCAATATTTTAACATAAGCTTTTGGTAACCGTTGATGCTGCCGCTGCAATTCTAGGAAATCTGTTGTTCATTTTTGGCTGCTGTGCAGGTGCATCAAGTGATGCATTATTTTAATACATATTTTTTTGTTGCTCTAGCGTCAGCACTTTCGGTAGCAAAATAATGTTGAAGT
The DNA here is from genome assembly GCF_027943255.1 of Anastrepha obliqua. Taxonomy (NCBI): domain Eukaryota; kingdom Metazoa; phylum Arthropoda; class Insecta; order Diptera; family Tephritidae; genus Anastrepha; species Anastrepha obliqua. The sequence goes on from NC_072892.1 coordinate 81,154,817, forward strand.
GGTCGCTGTCCTTAACTTTCTGTACTTATTTAGATTTCAATTCAGACTTTTTGGTATATCTCAAACTGTTGTGTACCTCTCTTGTACTTACTAAGGTAGAATGCCCGTTTTTATATTGGATACCATACTAGTAGACTTCACTGAGTCTTGAAAGCTTTTGTCCGGTATGCTTTAGTTGTTTGCATTTAACTTATTCAAATTTATCCAGTTCTTGCTCATTAAACAAAAAACGTTCGAGGATAGAAGGACGATTTGCTGCTAAGATCATAGATTAAAAAGGTTGGCTGTGCGAAAACTTGTGAGAGTAACTTCGGCTGTCACACCATAGGGGATTCGGCAGTAGAATTAAGTCTACTAATTTCACACGTGGTCTTACGCTTGTCAAATCAGTCGTTGTTCAGATGGCAAATCACTGAGGGCCGATTAACGGCCTGATGTTGGACACACCTCCTGGATTCTTTTCACCACGGATATGATGAATGCGGCGAAAGGCCTATCTTTACTAGAAAAATATTTCAATATTTTTAGTTTCAGGTTGGGTAGGGTTAGAACTAAGTATGCTTCCAATGCTCCGAACTCGAAAACTATGAGTGAAACTAGAAAATTTAAATTTGATTTTTCTTTTACAGAATATTATTTTCAAATGTTACTAAATGAATTGTTTAACTAGCCTCTAGTCATTCTCAAATTTGTTTTCTTTGTAATCTGTAAGAAGTGTTACATTTTCTATTGTTAAAATAAAATTTATTTGTTTAACATTGATCTCTTTATGTAAAAAAATTTATGTTTCAACTACATGTATTTAACACTGATTTTTTCGGTTAATCATCAACAAAGGTTTAATACATCTTTATTTTTATTTGTTTTAAATATAATTTGCCGGAGCGATTGTATACACGATACGCCATATTCGCCGTGGCTAACGTACAAAGGGCCAAAAATCTTGCGCAGATCCTTTCTCTCAAATACTCCAAACGTCGCTTTAACGGATGTTGTCATCGTCCACGCTTCTGCGCCATACGTTAGGATGGGGATGATGAGAGCCTTGTAGAGTGTTAATTTTGTTACTCAATGCTCTACTTAGTCCAAAATAGCACTTGTGGGCAAGAGAGTTTCTTCGTTGGATTTCAGTTCTTAAACAAATGCAGTCTTTTACAACCTCGAAATCATAACGGTCAATAGTGGGTGCCGATATGTGAGGGCGCCGACTGCTTGCTTCATAACATGAGGTGCATCGTTTTGTCCTCGTTCACCAAAAGACCCATTTTGTGGTTGTTAAGGCCGATGATTCAATATAACAACACCTGTTTGATATTTTCCAACATCAGGTTAAAGAAGTCACACGATAGGCGACTCACACTGTCTCAAACCTCGTTTGGTATCAAATGGCTCGGAAGGGTACCTCCCGATTCTGACGTTGCTGTTAGTATTGCGCAACGTGATATTGCATAGCCGTATTAGTTTTGCGGGGATACCAAATTCAGACAACGCGGCATATAAGTAATTCCTTTTCGTACTGTTGAATGCAGCTTTGAAGTCGACGAAAAGATGATGTGTGTCGATTCTCCTTTCATGGGTCTTTTCCAAAATTTCGCGTATTTTGAATATTTGGTCGATGGTAGACTTTCCAAGTCTGAAGCCACACTGATAAGATCCAGTCAGTTTGTTGACGGTGGGCTTCAGCCTTTCACACAATACGCTCGCTGGAACCTTAAAGGCGATATTTAGATGACTAATCCCGTGGTAATTGGCACAGATTACAGGATCACCCTTTGGATTGGGCAGAGCACACTTAAATTCCAATTGGCAGGCATGTATCGCTATTCTCATCTCGTCACTACCGGGTAGTGGAACGACAGTTTCGTCGTCAACGATTGGGGTATCGGGATCTTCACATTCTCTGTCACATGCGCAGCTGCCACTATTTACCAGGTTCAAGAAGTGTTCCCTCCATAATTTAAGATTGCTCTGGATGTCAGTCACCAGAACCCCGTGTTTGTTCTTACATGAAAACGCCCCGGTCTTGAAACCTTCTGTAAGCCGCCGAACTTTCTGGTAGAATTTTCGGGCGTTGTTCTTATTGGCCAGCATCTCGAGCTCCTCGCACTCACGTATTTCGGCCTCTCGTTTTTTCTGTCTGATAATACGACTCTCTTCCTTTGTTAGCTCCCGGTAGTGATCACACATAGCTCGATCGCAGCGTGGCTCTAAAGGCAGCATCTTTTCTTTCTGCGGCAGCATGACATTCCTCGATGTGCCAATTGTTTTTTAAGGCTCGCCGAAATCGGATTTCTTCTTCGGCGGCGGTACGTAGAGAGCGAGAAATGGGGGGTTTAAGCGGTGGCTCCCAAGCCCAGCGCACAAGCAGCTACCCTGATTAAATAATTAACTAAAAAAATCCCTTCTGTGTAATTCGGCCTTGTATTTTAGAATCCAAAAATTCGTATTAAACAAATATTGTAGTACATTTTCACACTAGATTATAATTTCTTTATTAAAAAATATATACCATATATTTATATTTACCGATGTCACTTTGTATATATTTTTTAAAATGGTTACTAAATAGTCAACCCTTAGCTCCAGGGAGGCTGTAATATTCAACTTATTATGTTATATTCATAACCACCTCAATGCTTAGAGTCGAATTTTTAAATGCAAGTGGAAATTAAAATTTATAAAATTTGTTCAATTCTATTATATTACAAAGTTAGACGTTTAAGCAATTTATCGGATTTATTTATATTGATAATTAAAATGAAATATCTAACGTATTTATTTCAAACAGTACATAGGAATTTTTTCGGTATGTACTACATAGATATTTCTTTTACCAAATAGCATTTTTCTGTTTAATGAATGTGGATGGTTTGTATAGCACGTACAAATGTGCAAGTATTTATTTGCACCAAGTTAAAATTTGTAAAAAAAGGTGAAGCTCCTCTGACTAGCCAATTTGTCAGAGCATTTTAATCCTGTCCACAACTCAATTAAATAAAATTTCGCATGGGCTGACGCTATTCTTCTTAACACTTTTTTGCTATACCTAAAAAGGGAAGCTGAAATCCTCCTTAAGATGGTCATTTCATTTAATCTCATATTTCAACAACTTTTGCTTGCTCTTCTGCACCGTGCAGCATTAAGCCCAATGTTATTTTTTCAAATTATGCAAAAAAGATTTTAGTCAACCCTAAAACTTATATTCTTACCTAAAACCTCCTTCAAAGTTTCATTTCCCTTTTACCCAAAAGGCGAGGTTGTTTAAAGTTTTGGATTCATCCTATTCTTGCCTTTAGTTTTGTTTTTTTCGTTTTTTGCCTCAGTTGCCTCTTTATGAGCTTTGTTGTATTTTTGTTTTTAATATTTTATGTTTGTTCTTGCGTTTGTCAAAAAGTTTAAATTAGTTGAAGAATTGTTTCACTTGTTATGTTGGAAAAACCGAAACATAAATAAAAAATATTAAGAAGTATAATTAAAAAGTAGTACATCCAGCCGGATCGTGTCAAGGAGTTGTTAAAGTTGCATAGAGAAGTGCAGACATTTTTTTTTAGGTGATATTAAATGCAAATATAGAAAAGGTTGTATGGTGTGTAAGTAATTTGTCTAGAAAATTCGTAAATAGAAGTGATAGTCACATTTGATGCAGAATGCATATTTAATATTTGCGATCAATAATAAAAACAAATGTTTGGGCTTTATGGTATTGCTCAGAAAATGTAATCAACAAAAATTTCGCTCAGAAAAGATGATTATTTTTTCAGTTGCTATTTTTTGGATTTTGCTATTTTTGGGCAGCCGCCGTAGTGACCACCATTTTGGAATGCGTAGGTTCGAATCTGCGTGCATGGACATCAAATAATAGAAAACGTTTTGTTCTAATAGCGGTGGCCCTTCGGCAAGCAATGGCATAGGTTTGTATTTCTGCTATAAAAAAGCTCTCATAAAAATTATTTTCCGTTCGGAGTCGACTTTAAACTGTAGGTCCCTCCATTTGAGGAATAACAACAGCACGCACACCACAAAGAGGCGAATGAGCTCGGCCTACTGGTAAATTATTTATTTTAGTTTTTCGATCAGAAATAAACATTATTTTTCGAGTTTTACATTTTTCATTAAAAATAATGATAATTTTATATAATAACTAAAATTAATTTTTGAGTTTAAGTTTTTTGACATCGATAAACTCAAACCGCCACATTTCTCCTAAACTCACCTCACCTAATCTCACTACATAAAATGCGTTTCATAATTATAGCACGGGACTTATTGATAAGTTAGGTTAAGATGTAGTGGCTGTCAATGATGGGACACACCCAGGCTCATAGTCCATTGTGATTGCGTATGCGGAACTTGTTCTGATCTTTAAAGTGGTGAATCCACGTCTGGAAAGAGCAGGACAGTGGGACAAAAGATGCGAGATCCTCTTCTGCTTTTCTTCGTATAGACAGAAGTCGGAAGCTGTGCCTGCCTCCTAGCGTGTGCCCCGTTATAAAAGAAATCAGCTTACTAAGGCTATAATTGTTTTGGCTTAACAGCAGTGCTATGCATTTAGCATGGAGAGCCGACAACAATCACTTTCTTAAAAAACTCTCAAAATAAGAAGCTTATATGTTTGTAGGCGTATACTAATATCATATTGAATATTCTCGTTAGGAAGTGTGGAAGTGGGCCAGAAACCCAAGTCACATTTGGGCCAAATTACTCAGTCATCTCGTTAAGGCATGTGCGAAATTTTAAGAGCAGTTTCTCGACTGCATTGCGAGGGATTTTATCGCCACCTGTTTGTCAATGAAAATGTAGATATCATTTTCCGGTATCGAATTACACCGGCTTGTCCCTTGTTTTTCCATTATTGCTGTATTGCATCTCGTGATTGTGGCTAACTGGACGTGAATGATGATTAACTTCTCTGTGACTTCCACTGCTACCACCATTCAGCAGTTTAGAGAAGTGTTCCTTCCATAGCTGGAGCTTATTCCGGACCACAAGCTATCACTTACAGAAAGTCGAAAGGAGTTTGAAGCGATTTTTGTAACAAGAGTCCAAAGCAGTTCCATATCAAGTGATCCCAGTATTTTGGATATTGTCGTAAATTTTCTAAAAATGTGTATAATTGAGCATTATAAGGAGTAGACTGAAGAAATTAAAAAGAAAAAATAAATAACTTTAAGATTTTTCAAAGTTTAACATTTCGTGTTGAAAATTTCGTGTTAAAACAAATTTTATCTATCGTAAATAATTTAAAAAAAATTTTTTTAAATGTTATAAATAACCGAACACACAACAATTTAAACAATTCAACGCCAAAATTTTCCACTTTGAATACATTTCAAAATTATAATTTGTATGTTTTAATAATTTTAAAAGGTGTTATATAAATCATTGCGTTGAGTAGTATTTTTATCTCTTGTATCTTTTCCGTCATACGGCATCGCATTTTTTAACGTACTGAACTAGAAAATTTTCATACAAGTTACTAGTGTTACACGAGTACTGATTTTCCATTTCGTTCCCACAAGTTTTATGTATGTACGAGTATATATGCGAGTATTATAAGTGTATGCGGGATGTAAATGAACCAAGAGACCGAGGCTGGAACTTTGCTCATGCTAATGCATATTTATGACATAAAAATGCGTTAAAATAAAGCCAGATGCATAAATGACGAACAAGCTGAGGGCGGTGCATGGAAAAATATGCCTTAAAAACAGATAAAAATCCTAAACTGAATCAACAGAAAAAACAACAAACAAAAATATTGCCGGTTTATTGAAGCACCGCCACGGTTGCCACTTGGATTTTTTTTTACTGAATTTTACTCTAAAATGTATTCAACGATATGAAAAAAGTACAATGACTTTTACTTTAAATGAATGCATAATATCTCACAAACACTATATCAAAATTTCTAGTCGCTCGGAATCGAATCGACAAAGTTATAAACATTTGAGCGAACGTTACTCCAGGCCGGGTTTCTATACCTGCTCGGCTTTGAAACGCTTTTCTGAAATTATTATTGACATTGCAGAAGCGCAACAAGGATTCAGACGGAACAGATCGACAGTAGATACCAACTTTATTTTGCGCCAACTCGTCGAAAAGGCTACTGAATATAAAAAAAGCTTTTTTTATGTTGTATCGACTAACAAAAGCTTTTGTTAGCGTTTTGCTTATAGATGTAATTAAAATTGTGACCATAATTAAAATGACCACCGTTGAGATGGCAATATTGCGATCAATCACAGGACATTCTCGCAAAGATCTTATGCGAAACGAAGATATTAGAGAGATACGAGACACGCAAGACATTGTCATATAGAGCCAAAGACGGAGAAGGAGTGGAAAAATCACATGCTACGCATGTCTGATAATAGTTTGGCTAAATCTGTAATGCCGGGAAAACCGAGGTCTACGAGGCCATCCGGACAGTGTTATGGGGACCCCATCACAAACAACAATAAAACAATGGTTTGCTGACTTCAAATGTGGTTGTAGAGACACCGATGATGCACAACGCTGTGATCGTCCAAATGAGACGGTAACACCAGAAAACATGAAAGAATCCACAAAATCGTTTTTAATGACCGAAAGGTGAAGTTGCGTGCGTTAGCTGACATCATAAAGATATCAAAAGAAGGTGTTGGCTTTATATTGCATGAGCATTTGACTATGAGAAAGCTCTGTTGAAAGTGGGTGCCACGTGTGCTCACAAGAACGTGTTGATTTTTCTGAGCAGTGACAAAACTGCATGAATGGAATTCATGTTCCCACATCCACCGTATTAGGCAGATTTGGCTCCCAGCGACTATTGGCTGTTCACAGACCTAAAGAAAATGCTCGCCGGTAAGAAATTTCACTCGAATGAAGAGTTCTCGCTGAAACTGAGGCTTATTTTGAGGCAAAAGATAAATCGTGCTAAAAAAGTGCTGTTGAAATGTTAGAGAGCCTCTAGAATGATTGTGTTGTTCTTGATGGAAATTACGTTAATGTTTATTTTTTTAATTTTAAACAAAGTCCCAGGACTTTTCAGCCCACGGGTTATATTGGGTAGTCGAAAAAGTCTTTTCGTATTTCTAATCAAACTTGAACTCATTTGTTTTTATATTTATAATGAACTTTATTAAACCAAATATGTACCATTTTATTCGACCACCTTTTGCCATTTTTCTTCCAGAGACATTATTCCATCAGTGTAAAACTTTTGTGGTTTCTTGGCGATAAACTGCGACAAGTAATTTTCACAGACTTCTCTTGAAGCCAACTTTACTCCATTAAGGGAGTTCTGCAGTGACAAATGGTAGTCCAATGATGCAAGGTCAGGGCTATATGGTGGATGCATCAAAACTTCCCAGCAAAGCCCTCCCAGTTTTTGCCGAGTCATCGAAGATGTGTGTGGCCTAGCGTTGCCCTGATGGAAGACGACGCCCATTCTGCTGATCAGTTCTGGCCGTTTTTTTTCGATTGCTTGCTTCAATCTCATCAGTTGTTGACAGTAAAGTGTAGAATCAATCGTTCGAGCAGGCTGGAGCAGCTCATAGTGGATGATTCCTTTCCAATCCCACCAAACACACAGCATAACCTTTCGAGGCGTCAATCCTGGCTTTGCGACCATTTGTTGAGCTTCACCACCCTTGGACCATAATCTTTTTCGCACATTATTGTCGTATTTGATCCCTTTTTCGTCTCCTGTTACCATTCGCTTCAGAAATGGTGCGATTTCATTTCGTTTCAGCAAAGAATCGCAGATATTAATTCGGTCCATTACATTTTTCACAGACAATTCATGTGGTCCCAAACATCGAGCTTCTTTTTGTAACCAGCCTTTTTTAAATGGTTCAAAACCGTTTGATGATGAATGTTTAGTGCCTTGGCGATGTCATGGCAGCTTATGTTACGGTCCTGGTCAATCTTTTAAATAATTTCATCGACCTTTTCGACGATAGGTCGACCGGAGCGAGGTGCATCTTTCACATCGAAATTTCCAGAACGGAAGCGAGCGAACCATTGTTGTGCTACACTAACTGATACAGCATCTTCTCCGTAAACTTCACAGATTTCATTGGTGGCTTGCGTGGCATTCTTCCTTTTTTTATACAAAAATTTCAAAATATAGCGAATTTCTTCATTATTTTCACTCATTTTTGAACAGCTATAACTTTTTTTCAACTTCTCCGAATTAAATTTTTTTTTCGTTAAATGAAGCTTAAAATGTCGCCTTTCTAACACCATATGATATGACACAATGTGATTGGTAGCACTGGAGATAGATGACTCCAACGACATCTATTGACAAAATACGAAAAGACTTTTTCGACTACCTAATATTTTGTGAGACTCAAATACATATATACGTAGTTGCATAAAAATTTTACTAATTTAATAGCCACTAATAAAAATGCAGCCATTCAAAGGGATGATTTGTAGAAGGACAAAGTAATACTTTTGGGTTGCCTATTTAAATGCCATTTTATTTAACTTTCACCACAGATTTACACATCGTGTAAAAAGTAGTGCAGCACCTAATATGGAAGTAAATTGATGTTATATATTTCAAAACGTTGTACAAGCATAGTCACTTTTTTATTTGGAAATAACTGGCTGTATAAAACGTGCGGTGACTCATTTTTCACATTTGGTAAAAAAGTAACACGAATTGGTCAATAAATATGAATATTACTTATTTAAATTGATTGATTGGCCAAAAATTCGTTTACTTTACACTAATAGCCCTGAGTGATATGTGTTATCGTGTGGTAAGGTCTAAGACTCTTTCCTCTCTCAAACGCTTTAAACGGTCTTTTGAAGTGATAAATTCGCTTCAAGTTTTAAAAACACTTACAAAAATTACAAATTTAATATCAAAATAATGGAAAAATTATTTTAAAGTTGTGTACTAAAAGGGTTACCGATAATTTATTTATGAAAAAGTGTTTTTTAATCTGAAAGCCATTTAACAGCTAGATTGTCAATGCATTCAAGGTATTTACCTGTTTGTTATAAATGGATCACCTTCGGCAACCATGACTGCTCATAGTTTTAATCCAAATTTCTCGAGTCGTTTACTTAATTTACTAATGGCTGTAACCAATATACATAAGTTAAAGGGAATATGTGGACAATTTAAACAAAATTCCAAAGGCAACCACAATTGAGGCAATAACAAGACAGCGGTGCTATTTATGAACGTATATACATACATACATGTGTACGTAAAATGTTGATTTGCCTTTCCGCTTCATTATAATGAATACTCCTGTTCCAACCGCATTCTTTGATGAATATGTATGTATGTATAAGTAGAGGTATGTAATGACATATACCCACGATGCACCTGTAGGGAAAAGCCAGACTAGTATGTAAATATTCTAGTTCAGATATATATATAATATAATATATATATAATATTATATATATATATATAGTTCAGATACTGATATTTAATAGAGCAAATCGTACTAATGCTATTGACTAGAATAATACCAGTAGTAAAATGACCAATTTGTCAGGAAACATGTTGATAACTTTTGGATAAATAGATCGCACCAATGCATTGGATGTTGAAAGGATATTGAGTCGGCAAGATTCTACGACTGTTTGGAATAAAATACTTATGCTAATGGGTAATGAATGACCTTTTACATCATATCAAGATAAATGTAGATATGTATTTTAATTATCGTATTTTATTGAAGAATTTATAATAAGCTTTACCAGCACCAACGAAGTAGAAATGCAATTAAGAAAAGCAAAGGGCTATCGCAGAAAAATTCTCGCAACAATCGGATACATAAATATGAATTCAAACCTTAAATATAATTAATTCCTAAAAAGGCCGCCGTAGCCAATTGAATTGATGCGTGACTACCACTCAGAATTCAGACAGAACGTAGGTGAAAGACCAAAATGAAGAACAAGTTTTTTCTAATAGCGGTTGCCCCTATTTGTGGAACAACATCAAGACACACGCTATGTAATCCCTAAAATGCATACTATTATATTTCTTTATTAGATTTTTCAAAAGAAATGTAATTTCTTCATTATTTCCTTTCTTTACTTTCTTTATTATTTCTTTATTAAATCTATGATTACAAAAATCTTGGATCATAGATTCGTAATGACTTCTTGAAGCAGTCTTATTCCTAATCACCAGTTTAGAAGAAGGAAGTATGTTCTTCCACATTTATCGATGTTGCACAGGCCATCGATAATGTATGGCATTACGGACTACTTCATAAGGTAAAGATCTTACTTCCAAAGGAATTTTCGGACATTTTAACTTTGAATCTAAACAATCGATACTTCAGAATAAAACGCAATGGCACTTATTCAAGACTGAAGCTAATAAATACCGCAGTTTAACAATTATCCTTGGATCTATACTTTATGTGTTTATCACAGTTCACCTTCCGATCTCTAAAAATAGCATGGCGTCAACCCTCGCTGATGATACGTGAATTTTAGCTATTAATGTGACTCAGTCCACTCGTAAATTCCTGAAGCTCCTTAAAAAAATCATTGAATGGACTATCATGTGGCGTATAAAACTTAATGACACTAAATCAATCCATGTAGATTTTACCAATAAAAAAAATCCAACATTGTCCTCCAGGTATGTACAGGGTTGGCCATATTAAACTGACCCATGTGATTATTAAAAAAATATGGAAAAAGAAACATTTTTTTGTGTTTCATTGTAAAAAACATTTAATTTAGTTCAAGAAGATCCGTTTACATAACTTTTTGAATATGATATCGCGCAAGTGGTCGCCTTTAGCACGTATTTGGATATGTACAGGGTTGGCCATCTTAAACTGACCCATGTGATTATTAAAAAAATATGGAAAAAGAAACATTTTTTTGTGTTTCATTGTGAAAAACATTTAATTTAGTTCAAGGAGATTCGTTTACATCACTTTTTGAATATGATATCGCGCAAGTGGTCGCCCTTAGCTCGTATAGCGTAATGTGCCCGTTTTTCGGCGTTTTCCATAGTTTTGGCCAGCGTCTCGGCCGATATGGCGGCTATTTCCCGTCGGATATTGGCCTTAAGTGCGCCTAGTGTCTTTGGCTTGTTGACGTAAACCTTAGATTTCAAATTACAGTAAAAAGTTATAGGGTTACTCAATGGGTCAGTTTAATATGGCCAACCCTGTACATATCAGGCACGCAAATCCCTCTCTTAAATACTGCGAAGTATTTAGGAATGACGCTTGATGCAAAACTCTGCTAGAAAGAGCACATCAATGCGGAATTAAACTTTTAAATACAAAATTTAAATTGGCTTATGGAAGAAGTTCACCTCTCACATTCAAAATAAACATACTGGAAAAATTCAATGACTTTAAAATAAATTTATAAAAAGGGCAGTAAAGGCACAATGGTATGTGAGGAACACTGACCTACATCGTGACCTTAATATTACGTGGGTGTCTCAAGTCCTGAAGCAATATGCTGCAACTAACCCCAAAAGGCTCGAAAAAATGCCAACCCCGAGGATCGGCGTCTTACCCACCCAGATGAGCAACGCCGGGCACTTAAACGGTCTAACAGATGTTAGCTGTCTTACAGTATTTTTATATAAGTTATTTCGCATTCTAATTGATATAAAAATATTACTTGGTAGTTGCAACAAGGGGTAATTGAATGAAATATATAGAAGACTTTTTAAAATTGTAATTAAAAAAAAAATTAAAAAAACCTATTCTGGATACACTTTAATATGAAATAGAATATTTTAAAACGCTGAAAAGGAATGAAAGTGATGTATTTTTTATATTATAACTGGTCTAAAATTGGTTATTTTAGAAACATGTCGGATTTAAATTTTTTGGCATGCACGAGCATCTATTTTGCTGATACTCACACTTTGTAGGGCATCACCACTTGCTAACTTAGAAAAAAGATAGAGCACGAACTGGTCGAGCTGAAAGTGAACTGGTATTATTCTTGTTCATAACTAGTAGTTTTTCCTGCTGGGATGATTTGCCTCTATCAGACTGCTCTATCCGACAAGGGTTTACATTTTAAGTCAGTTATTGTGTGCATTTTTAATGTTTTTTGTTTAAATTGTTTAGGTATTTAGTTAAGTGGGCTTAGATATGCCAAACATTTCTTTTGCAATATTATGTTGACGATATTGTTGAACTTGAACTTACATTCCAATTTAAATAGCGTTCCTATCTGCGTATTGCTTAACTCGTCACACTATATATGGGGCTTGCCTTACTTACAAAAATTGTAAACAATCTTTGTACTTGTATAAAAAGCGTTGCAAACGAAGTAGGCTCAACACATTTCTTTTGTATTGTTAAGTGACAACACCCAGTGTTTCGGGATTCATCCAAAAGTATTAATAATGAGAAACCTCATCGTAAGTGCAAATCAAAAATAGTTTTGTAAAGCTTCACATAACTTTAAAAAATTAAATTGGTGACTTATAAAGTAGAAAATTATATTTTGCAATGTTTATTTTTCCCGTCACCGTAGTCGAGTGAGTTTGTGTATGAAAAGTATTAGGTGCATTCGATTTCGAAGCCCATTGTGAACATATTGACATATTTCATATAAGCCTGGACACAAATTACTCTTTATCTAAGGTAGTTTGGTTTTGAAAATATTAAAATCGGTAAATAACTACGCCCAACTTCCTTATAACGATAATTTCCAGAAAAAAAATGATATCTCTGTTATGAATAAGGCGAAAGCGGAGCCAATAAAAATACGTACGACTCAAGTTCGATATAGTGGACTAGTGGGCATCCATTTTCGGTAAGGGCGTGTAACTCAATAACTACTTGCTCCCCACTCCATTTAGATATGGCATTAATATTAGAGCTCGGACAAAAGCCTAAACTTTCTGTAGCTAATAAAATATGACAAAAAAATAAAGTTCCATCCCGACCAAAGTTAGCATTTCTTTACTTGTTTTTAAATATTATTTGTATGCAGAAATACTATTGTAGGTTTGTCAATACTTGCCGAGCAGTGCCGAGTTTCGTATTCGAGGAAACCAAATGGTAGTCATGCACCAGCCGGTTCGTCTACGACGGCCTGAGTAGCTACTTATAGACATATATGTAAATACAATTTGTTAATAAAATTTTCTCATTACATTCCTCAATTCCTCAGGCCGTTTGCTTACTGGCCGTAGCCTGTGCCGATAAACTAGGCTACAACTACCATCCTGTGCCACACTCTGAGCAAGGACTTTCCTTCACGCCCGGAGCCAAGAGTACGGATTTATCCATTCCATCTACCTCTGCCGCAGCACAACCGGTTTCCGCGAACACAGAATACCGGAAAGAGTTCTACAGCTACTCGGCGCCTGAAGAAGTGATTGCTGGCCACCAACAAGTTGCCAGTGCATTGAAGAAAAGTTTGCGCGTTGTCTTTATCAAGGCACCACACAACGCGGCTGTAGAAAATGCCGCCCTCAGCTTAGCCAAACAAGCAGCAGATGAGAAAACCGCCATTTATGTGCTTACCAAACAAGCTGACATCGGCAGCTTGACGCAACAATTACAGAACGCACAGCCGAAAAACGTACCACAAGTGCACTTTGTCAAATACCGTACACCACAGGATGCCATAAACGCTCAGCTCGCAATTCAACACCAATATAATGGTCTGCCCGGCTCAACGCGTAATTCCAACGAAGGTATAGCCCCAGTGCTAAATTTTGCTTCGCGGGTGCCAGTCGCTGCATCAGTCCCACCTGGTCCCGCCTTTCAGTACCTGCCTGCTAACCCAATACCATCACATGAATACCTGCCGCCTAGCCTGCGCCGTTTTCGACAGTAAACATGGCTTTTGCTCATAGCCATTTGCCGTACTGATATTTTTGTTTTAAGTACTCATTGCTAAACAGGTTATAACTCTTCATAAATTCATGCAATAAATACTACATACCAAAATATTTTTCAAAAAGAAGCTTCTGGAATTTTACTGTGAAAGTTTAGGGAAGCCTTCAACCGTGCACTGTCCTTAACGGATTGGCAGTGGAAGTAAGACACAGTTGTTAAACGAATTCCTTTAATACCGCACTGCGAAAAACAAATGCCCCTTCGTGCACGTGTGTGCGTGGGCAAGCGGCTACAAATTAAAATAAATCCATCAGTACGGCCCACGAACATTTATTCTGAAAAGCGTGTAGAAGATTACTGCAGAAGCTGAGCGTAGGTTCTGCAGCCGAGTATGCACATGCAAACATACATATGCACATACATCTACGCACATACAAACTACATATCAAGTTCAATATGGCTGGGTGGAGCAACGTTTAACAAGAATTTTGCTGAATTCTTCGGTTTACTGTGGGAATTGTTTAGTATGTTGATATAAAGCTTTTTGGCAATGCTTCAAAGGCTAACTATTACTCAACTGATTAGGAGCAGTTGTATATTAATGAAGCCCTTTTGAGCTGGGTAGTAAGCCTCACAAGACATGCAACATAAATCTTAAGAATCCCAAAAACCAAGATCTTAAGCCGTTGCAATTATAACCAAACGATGTTTTTGTTTAGATATAAAACTTGTTTTCAAACACAAGAAAGTCAAATGGGTTGGGTAACATTTTGTCATTCAAAGCTTATCTTTAGTGTCTCGCTAGAACAAGAAAGTACTTTAATTCGCGTTTTTTCATTAGCAGGTTTTTATTATATTTTGAGAGCTGTCACAGCTTAATGGCATGTATTTTTGCAGATATTAAGGAGAAAAACTAAATTTTTTTATTATTATTATGTCTATGGTTTAACAAGTTTACTGACAGAATAGAGTACAAAATATCTTGAAATGATTACAAATAACACTGTGTGACAAAAAAAAAAAAAAATTAAATATATTTTTATGGAGACCTAGCACAACTTGTGGCTATAGAAAAACTAAAAAAAATGGTATAGGAGAAATTTCCAATACATCCCCAAAATCTCATTTTATGGCCATAAAACCGTTTTTCAGTAGGTTGATGTGAAGAATAACTCCTAACTTCGCCAATTTCCATCCGATTTCGAATTTGCTTTTTTAGTTCGAAAGAACAAAAACAAGCCTTTTTGATAGTGTGTTGACATTTTTTCTGAAATGACAACTGACGATACTGTAGACGGAAGTATTTGGAATTTTTTTATTTTTTCCCTATTTTTTCGTCTTTGACATAATTTTTACGATATTATCCGATATTGAGGATTTTTTAGTACACTACTGTTATAGTAAATTTAATTTTGCGTCGAATGAGCTATATTTGACTGTAATTGAATTAAAATTAATAGAGTTGTGTGAGTTTTAAGATTTTTTCTTTTTTTTTACTACGAGATTTGGTATGCGTTTCGAAGCATGAAAATGATAACAAGTGTCATTATAAACACATAATATTTATTGGAGTATTGTGCAGTGCGGTACGGTGCAGTACACAACGGAACTGGTTCCAAACTTAAAAATGCGTTGGAAACGGCCCTTTGGAGTTTAGTATGGTACGGTACATTTGTCATTCTCTTCATCAGTTTTGAGTACCTCTCTGTAAGAAATTCGATCATCATCATTCATCTGAAGTCAACTAAATTCCATTGTTTAAATCGAGAAGCGAGCGTTTCAGATTGTCTTCCCGATAGAAGTAAATCCCGAGAAATATCCTGAAAATCTGAATTTGATACAATGTGTCGTTCTGAAGACTTAGAACAGACGGAAAGTACTCTTCTTCATCAGGTTTATTGTTATCAGTTTGATCATCATCAGCAATGAGTTGAACTTCCTTCAGTTCATGACCTGCAGTTGAGTCAATCATATCGTCCAAGACTACGGGGTTCTTAACAGTTGCAACATCAGCATACTTTATGTGCTTTCGAGTTTTATAATGATGACCGTTTACGTCCATTTTACAAAAATAACAATCATCTGGTTTATGATAAGGCTGATGATGCCACATCATCGGAGAATATTGAGAAGTTCGACTTTTCTGGCAACGTTTTGATTTATATCTCTTGAATTTTAATGAAACAAACAATACAACTTTGACCTTTTAATAAGGTTAAATTATAATAACAAACTTCTTTTGTTAATCAATGTACAGTGTGAACTTTGGTACACTTGGGAGCTTTTTCATATTTCTATTGAAAAAAAAGTGCTATAATATGCCAGATATTTTCTTAAGTTCTAACCAGTTCTGTTGTGTGCAGTACAGTGTACTCTTATGTATACATATACACTCCAATTAATATTACGTATCTATAATAACGCATCAAAACACGTCCTTATTCCCATTTAGCGTAAGCTATACTTACATACCAAATTAGTAAAAAAAAAAATAAAATCTTAAAACTCACACAACTCTATTAATTTTAATTCAATTACAGTTAAATATAGCTCATTCGACGCAAAATTAAATTTACTATAACAGTAGTGTACTAAAAAAAAAATCCTCAATATCGGATAATATCATAAAAATTATGTCAAAGTTGAAAAAATAGAGAAAAAATAAAAAAATTCCAAATACTTCCGTCTACAGTCTCGTCAGTTGTCATTTCAGAAAAAATGTCAACACACTGTCAAAAAGGCTTGTTTTTGTTCTTTCGAACTAAAAAAGCAAATTCGAAATCGGATGGAAATTGGCGAAGGTATGAGTTATTCTTCACATCAACCTATTGAAAAACGGTTTTATGGCCATAAAATGAGATTTTGGGGGTGTATTGGAAACTTCTCCTATACCATTTTTCTTAGTTTTACTATACCTACAAGTTGAACTAGGTCTCCTAGAATTTCACTGTCGCACAGTGTAATTCAGCGACACAGCATTGCTTGGGGTATTAAATTCCCTAATGGTACGATAAATGGGAGCATTATAGGCATATTGCGTTCTCACATTTCTACAAAAAAATGGAAGCCCCAAATTCATTTTTTTTTAAGAATTTTATTTCGCGAATTTTTTATTAATAAACAAAAAAAATTTGGTTTTTTGTATTCAGGTCTGCGACATTCTTGGAAGAATTGAGTGTACATCCGCAATTTTAAATGATTAAACTAAAAACCATTTTTGAAAATAATTTTAATGTATAGATAAACTGTATGGCAATTTTGAAAAAAATATATTGACTTCTTCATTTTAAATAATTTTAATGAAAATCAGGGAAAATATCGCCGTTTACAGGTATTCGTCCACTTAATAAAGTCGTAAGTAAAAGATAGCCACAGTACGGATATAGGTGTGTCAAGAGACTTGACATTTAAGAACATTAGGCGATAAGAACCCGACGGCAAGGGATCCAAAAAGTTTAAACAGTGAAGTGCGAATTTGCGAAATACTTTCTGTACATGTTCTGCCCTATTTATGGCCATCTGATAAGACGGTATTCAAATAAACAACGCAATTTCCAAATGCGACCGAATCACCGAGAAAAATAATAACTTAGGTAGATAGGGAGGCTAGATGGCAAGAGTACCATGGACACACTACAAGTAGCACTAGAGCGCCGTTTTGATACCATAATGTAAACCACCACTTGGGAAAACTTTTACAACTTAAAGTCCGAAAAACCATCTACAGCCGTCTTGCGATGTTGACGTAGTGGATGAGAGAAACGGAATCTAGGCAGGAGAGCTACTTCAGGCTATCCCCGAAAGGCACACTAAAGAACCTTAAGCGCCTAGCCGTCAGTCCCGCACTTTTGCTAAGAAAGTATTCAACAGTCTTTTTCTCAGCCGGATCTTCACAGCTTCTCAAATGGGGGTTGCACGGAAGTCCAAGCATCTCCGCATGTGTCCCAATCACCAAGTGACCGGTGACCACCGTTATGAGTTTGGAAATTGAATGGCTGGGGAAACCCAGCATTTTAAGCATCCTGATTCTGTCTTACTGAAGCCAAAGTGCTTTTGAGATAGCGCACGATAAAAAAGAAGTCCATTTGTCTTTCGCTTTTTAAGAAAGAAATTGTACAGTTTACCCTTAACAACGGTCAAGGGGACACCGATGTTTGAGATGTGGATAACTGAAAACGTTTCTGTCGACCATTTCGTGGTAAGCTTATCAGCATCTTAATTTCCTTCCATGTTTCCATGCCTTGAAACCCAGATAAGAGAAATGTTTCCTGCACGTTCGATACGTTTGTTTTCCTCCTTATAGGAGTTGACCAGAAGAGAGCTGTAACATAGCAACGACAAGGCCTTGATCGCGAACTCCTCTGCTTGTAAAACACTACTAGTTTTAGGATTTAATTTGATTCTGTTGGTGAAAACAGAGGTACCTATGTCCGTGCAGACTCTCCCCTTTTCCAATTCGGCCTCCTTGGAAAGATAGCTCTAGCACAACCCTCAAAACCCGGTTTGCGGATGTGGAGATCTGTACGAAGTATAGAGAAGGAAAAAGAAATCTGTCTCAAAATGCTACCATATCCTACAGGAGATTGCCTCTAGAGGCCAACCTCTTTTAACCTAATAGCGGTCTGATCTTGAAGATAAAAAATAATACCTCATAAATAACTTACAGAGGCGCTATACCTTACAAAGCCCAGCAAAAAAGAGTACCATTCCATCTTTGTTGGGCTAATTTAAAGGACTGACGATAGTGAGATTTTAGACTTAAATGTGGTGTTTCTCTTCTGTAGTAAATGAAATGATGCTGCTTGATGGAAATATCTCTCTTTTAAAACTGATTTTTTTTCGACCAATGCACTTCTTATACTTCTTAATAGTTGCCTAGTCGATTTAGGCCGAGTTCTACATAGAGTGCCAGCTATTTCCTTCTCTTACTAACAGAATCCAACCAGAACCACCAGGAATCTGAATATTTCCCAACTTTTTCAACCGTAAATCGACCTATTTCGTAAGCCTCTGATGTTAAAGCACTTTTTGCCTTAATGCCAATGTGTTATATTTATGTTGACACTTTAAAAACAATCTGAAGTTCAAGTGGCAAACATGAGATTCCCACCCTTTATGTAATTTTCACAGAGTACTTCATCTAATTTACGCAACCGCACCTTCTGCCTCAGTGGCTTTGTGAATAGGCAAAACATTTGCTTTTGGAGCC
The DNA here is from genome assembly GCF_027943255.1 of Anastrepha obliqua. Taxonomy (NCBI): domain Eukaryota; kingdom Metazoa; phylum Arthropoda; class Insecta; order Diptera; family Tephritidae; genus Anastrepha; species Anastrepha obliqua. Next base: position 81,173,828 of record NC_072892.1, read on the forward strand.
ACAATAATCCACAGATAACTCATCAAATACTGATGCATACTGAAAAACGCATGCCATTGCTTTGTATTTTTTCAAGAGTGAAGATAGAGCAAATCATGTCGTACTTACTAAAATATAGTGGCATAACAGCATCTGTGTATTTATGTACATATGTATGTACTTGTACTTTCTGCTCATGTGCATAACTTCAAACTCACTTAATACGTTTCACCTTGGCGATAGTAATTTCTTGTTAATGTCCTAAACCGGATCAAACCGCAGGCAATAAAGCTGTCGTCATTGCTTGCTTAGTATCATCACTTAACTCGAGAAGTTCTGAGTGCGTTGTTGTTGGTGTTATTTGATGCAGGTTACTAGTGTTGTATTACGAGTATTTTTATGCTTTCGTGATTCCTTTCGGCTCACAAAATTATAAATCTACACGTAAGCACATAAACTTGATACTCCATCATACACATACAAATGTATGTACATACATACATACAATGTTCCAAATCCACTAAGGTACACTCGCGCTATGCATAGCCTTGCCTCTAAAGGAAAAGGTGGATGCAACACAACGGTGGCATACATGCTGATTAAGTGCCATGAAAAAGAATTGACGGTGTTGAGTGGAGTGCTTATATTTCACTTAGAACGGCATAAATGTTGAGATAAGTGCACTACGTAGGTACTAGCTGAATCGTCAAAGAAGGCAAGTATATGTACTACTAACACACATACTTATATACATACATATACTTACAGTAGATTGCATATAGCATTTAAAACATTTACGCATATGTACCCGTAAAATGCTACATGCCTGGACTAAATATTCATTATGTATCCTTTCAAGCATCGACATGCGGATCTTTGCAAGCATCTGCCTCTGCTGGCATCCTTATTTACTCGTGCCATTAAAAGTTTTGTGAGTTTGTATGTGCGTACATACATACACGTATTTAGATTTATGGGAACTATTATTTTGCTTAAGGCTGCTCAAATTAGGGTCTACACTCAAGACTGTTATTTGCTACCATCCGTACTAATATGTATACATATGCACATCTTTGCGTATTTTTGTTTGTATTTGACGTAGCTGGGTTGACAGTGTTGGTGACAGCTGTTTGTAAAAAACTATTAGTCGCCTCAACTATTGCAAATGATGCGAATTAGTTCCGTTTCTCTTTTTCTCTGACACCATTTCGCCCGGCAATAATTACCTCAGTGCATAGTTGCGTATGTCTACGAAAATACGAGTAATTGCATTGAATGCTTGTGATTCTGATTAGAGTGTTTGAGTGAGCGTACGAAGAAGGAGAAATCAGAAGAGTTCATAAAAAAAATTAAGATTCACCCCACAAATTTTAGAAGAAACTCAGCGGCTCCCTGATATTATTGAATGAAATATATGGCAGTATTGGTATCTCAAACGATTTCGAATAAATTATTATTAAATTATTTTCACCGTTATGCTTCCGTGGATGAGTACCGTTGCTAGGGTTTGCGAATAGGTGTAAATTTATTTCGTGACTTCATAAAGCTTCATTTTTATTGACAACTTTTCAAAGCCGTTATAAATACCTATGTAAGTGGCCTCATAATTAATTGATTAATGATCTTATATTAAATGTGTCACCAATAACTGAAACCCGGTAAATATGATTTTAAGTTTATAAAAAATCTTTAGGAAAATGCTATTTCGGTGATGTGCACAAGTGACGAACAGTTTGAAGACTGAAAACCGGTTTAACAGAACAGGGGTATAGTCAAACCTCGATGTATCGAAGGTGACCAAGGTTGGACAAATATTCGTTATATATACTTCCATTATCTTTTAGAATGTCAAAACTTCGATAAAACGAATAGCGCAAAACTTTAAATTTCATATACGAGGGTGGTTCAATAAGTAACCGGATTTGATGACAGAGGGCGTTCCTGAGGGAAGTTGGTGTTAGCATCGTATTTTGTCATCTATCAAACGACGGCAAAACAAATTTCAGACTGATTGGATTTGGCAGCTATTTAAGTAAAACGTATTTCGTGATTTTCGCTAATATGGAAAAATAGCAGTACCCTTCGGTAATTCATTTTTTGTTATTGGAAGGTAAAAACTGCGAGAAGATAAAAGCAAAGTTAGATGGTGTCTATGGGACGTGGGTCATGGGACGGCAGACGTGGTTACAGAGGAAATCATTCAACAAGTCCACGAAATGACTGAACTTCGAAGCAGTATTTGGAGCAATTTAAGCGAGATCCGAAGGAACATTTGTGTGGAGTTGTCACCGCTGATGAAACCTGGATTCATCATTACACACCAGAAACTAAGGCGAAGGCAGCCCCATCGGCCGGAAAGGTCATGGCGACGACTTTTTGGGATGCCAACGGCTTTATCCTTATGGATTTTTTAGCAAACGGAAGAACGATCACTGGAAAATACTACAGGCACTGCCAAATTGCGTGAATTGCGTTATGAATTGCTGCCGCACCCCTCCTATTCAACCGATCTGGTTCTCTATGACTTTTTGTCGCTCCCTAAATGAAGAAATGGATCGCGGGGGGAAAAAATAGTTCCAAAGAGGAGGTCATCGCCGAGACAGAGGCGTATTTTGGAGAGTTTGACAAATCCTATTTTTTGGAGGGCTTCAAAAATAACCGGAGCGTTGAGAGAAATTTATCTTTCAAAATGGGGTTTATGTTGAAAAATAAAAAAAAAATGAAAAAATGGTGTCTTCATTCCTAACACGGCTACTTATTGAACCCTCCTCGTATAAATAATTTATTACAGCTGTTTGTTTGTTTTTATTTCCAGATCAACACTTTTGATTTTTTTTTTTACTGAATATAACATTAAAATTTTTCAATTGGGGCGAAAATATTCTCTTATTTTTTTTTAACACTCATTTTATATAAAACATTAAATCGAATCAGTTATCCAATCCTCAAATATATAATGCGGTATATAGTAGAATGTTCCACCTTGAAAAATATTTATGATATTTTTATTGCATTTTGTTGCATAAGGAAATCGACTTTCTATTCAATAGTAAAACAAAGTGTTGAACCAAGGATTATTTTCCAAGGCAGCACAAAGCTTAGGTAGTGGGGGTGCAGAAATGTTGATCGGAGAAGCGAAAATTCTGCGGTAAGTAAGCCCCAATCCTGCTGTTGAACCAAAATCCTGTTGTTCGCGACGAAATGACGACAAAATGTATCCTGAGATAAAATGAGTACAAAGACCAAATTTTTAAGAAACCAAAATCCTGCAGCTTGAGATGAAACGACAAAAATTTTCAGTTATTTTTTTCAGCACTCCAAATTACGATTTACAACATATTTTCAAAAATGTTTCCCTTTATATACAACAACTATTTCAATCAAAGCCTACTTATTTTTACAGAAAAACAGCACCTACTTACCTACTTTTCCCAAGTAACCAGTGCTGATAAACCTTAAAGTATAACTCACAAATGTCATATACTGTTTCAGTTTACATTATGAGTGAATATTTGAGTATTTTAATATTCGTTGCGAATGCCATTAGGGCGATCCAATATAATACAAAGTAATAAGCATTAAGCTCAAGGCATTACACTTCATTATTTAGAGGATTTTGCTAATGGGACTCTAACCCTCAAATATTCATAATTCGCTAATATGGCGCAAAATAAATCACCCTATCGGAAGATTTTTAACTCTTGCGAATAGCTTCGCACGTCAATCATATTTGACACATGTGAACTAGAGAGCTGCAGTGAACAAACAGGCAAGCAACGGAGCACGTAAAGATCAAATTAAATCTCCTAACTCCCGTAGCCGAATGGTTTATTGCGTGACTACCATTCGAGAGTGCGTAGGTTCGAATCTCCGTGCATGAACCCCAAATAACAGAGCCATGAACACCTGCCTCTCGGCAGGCAATAGTAAACATTCGCGTATATTTTGCCATTAAAGAGCTCCTCAGAAAAACCATTTGCCGTTCGGTTTCACTTTGTGAATAGTGCAGCATCAAAGTAAAGATATCCAGTTCAGAAAAGAAAGAGCGATAAAGTGTCGACGGAGTTGCAGTGGGTTAACCTGTAGAAATTTCTTCCGAAATATGTAACATACAGTGGTTCAAAGCTTATTTCAGTACCTATTTCACCCTTTCACTGTAGTGGTAATGAAATTATTATTACAATATAGAGTATTTCAGTATTCTTTCAGTATATATAATTTTCGATAGAAAAACGAAGTTGCTCTGCATTTGAGAAAGTATTTGCAACACGCTAGGTGAATTTAAAAGTTTTTATCGGCCGAATACGTAAACTTTATTTTGGGCCTTAGTTTGCATAACCATTTTCTCCTCCTATTGTGGTATGCGTCTTGATGTTGTTCCACAAATGGAGAGGCCTACAGTTTTAAGTCGACTTCGAATGGCAAATTTTTTATGAGGAGCTTTTTCAAAGCAGAAATACTCTCGGAGGCTTGCCATTGCCTGCCGAGGACGACCGCTAATAGAAAAACTTTTTCTATCATTTTGGAGATCCCAACTTACGTACTTCCAAATTACAGTAATGGACCAACCCATTCGTCTACGGCGGCCGCAAAATGAGACTCTAGTTTTTAAAATAATTTGCCGGACACACGATTGTATGGAAACACAAAATTCTCGTTTGTAATGAAAACCTATGTGCAAAATTTTTTATCAATCAGCCATTTTTAACATGCAGGGCTTGATTCAAATTTTATTGATGATTTTTATTAATTTAAAGTTCAAGTATGTAACTAGAAACTCAAAAAACTAGACCCTACTACTAGCATTTGAAAAAAGTGAACGTGCAAGCGAAAAAATGTATAATTTTTTAATGAATCTTTAAAATAGAATATCTCGTAAACGGTTAAGTTTTGAACATCATGCCATATAACCAACTTAGCAAGAAATTACCCAAGTAATAATTTCAATATCTATGTGGGAGATAAATGTGGAAGGAATTACACGCATTTCCCCAAATTATTTATATATCTTTCCTCGTATCTAATTTTTCAGTTTGTCAGTTGTACCAAATTTGAGTGAGTTTTTTTTTATTTATTTATTGAGTCAATGAAGACTAAACATTTCTGACAGATTAGTGAACAAAATTCAGCTTACTTTCTAATTAAAAAAGATAAAAATTAAAAAAAAAAAATTTCAAAATGCTTTTGAAAACATTTATCGAACAAATAAAATAATTTGTGTATATTTTTTGAGTTCATATTGAATTCATTTATAAAGCGTGCAATAGTGGCATTACGAACATATACGATTTTGTCATTATCTATATGAAATGGCAAAAAGTTCTTTAAGTTACACTGAGGAATATTGAAGTAAATTTTCTCTAAAAGAATGGAACAATCCGTAGCCCCATTAATAGTATTAAAAGTAAAAGCCAAAAGAGAGCACAAATCTTCTTGCTTCTCAAAGACCTTAGATTTATTATTAGTAACCGAGAACTATACGATGGTAAAGGTGCAGAAAAATGTGGGTCGCAGAAAGCAAACTTTAGGAAGCCTTTTGGAGCATCTTCAATTCGGCTTATCATATTATCATGAAAAAACCTCCAAATAATGACATCATATTCTAAATTAGAGCGAACACAAGACGTAAATAGAAATTTAATTTTTTTTTTTTGGTAAGACCGTTGAAATCTAAATGTGAAAAACATTATAACAGGTGCCGTCACACCAATGGTATGGCAGACATGCTCTCATTAACACTATAACATTCCACCTCCGCAACAGGTTCGGCATCGATAGTGTCCACTTCTCCTACTGCGTTCAAAAGGCGTTGTGGGGGAAATGAAGTATCGGAGAATTTGAAATAGTTTGGATACTCAAAGACTATTGTCTTGTCATTTGTCGTGTGTGTTTAACCCAAGCGTCCGTACCACTCGTTGGTTTGACTAAAAGACTTAATCTCCACTGCCAAACTGCTCGTAAAGGTGCTTACAAATCTTTAAAAACAAATCAAAAGAAATTACGTATAAGGTTTTTTTGCCTAAATGTTTAACTGAATTAAATACTAACTTGAATTATGTCTAGAAGAATTTCAATAAAAAATAATCTGGCTAGCCGAATGGATTGGTGCATGACTATCATTCGGAAGTGCACAGGTTCTAAACTTTTTGCTTGATACACCAGAACCAGTTTTTTTCAAACACTGGTCGCCCCTCAACAGACAATGCCAAGCTCCTCATACGCATCTGCCGGTCGGGTTCGACTTAAAACTGTAGGTCCCTCCAGTTGTAAGTACTTTTTCTGGCACTCGTATTTTTCCCCCATTACCTTAACTGATGAATGAAAATCCATACTATTTCACTTTTTTCCTCTGTTATATTTTAAGTGTCCTTGTCCTAGAAATAAGTTATACATTTAAAATTTCAAGGTATTTTTATCTTTCTTATAGCCAATGCTGAAATGTAGAAAAAGGTTATTGTGCTGGATTATTAATTAATTATTAATAAAATAAATAAACCGTCATGTGAAAAAATTTTAATACCCCTATGCCCAATAATAAAATGATGGTCTAAACCAGTGGTCGCCAACCTTTTCAATGTGTTGAGCTACTTTCAGGATTTTGAAATAAACAGCGAGCTACTTGCACAAGCCAACATAAATTAAATAATACACAGTTATAATATATTCGACATACAATACATGTATTTATTTTACTAATATACGTTCTGTATATAATAAACTTATGACTTATAGTGCTTTTATACTTATGCATAACTACATCCTTGTTCACACCTATCAATCGTAACAAAATTTTTTGTAGTCATAATGGCAAATCACAAGCGACTTAAAAAAACAACAAAACAGTAATAGTACATTATTATATAAATAAAATATGGGCAGATAAAAAGAGCATATTTAATGAGAAGGTTGACATTCTGACTCATCGATAATTTTTTTAATATTTGCAGTATAATTTGATACAATCATTCGAATACAGTTATCCAAATGTATATCTGTAAGCCGATTGCGGTATTTTTTTTTTATAAATTTCTTATTGGAAAAAGAAGATTCACACAAATAAGTTGAACTGAATAACGCTTTCACTTTCAACGCAACACGACATAAAACTGAATACTTATCTTTACTTACTAAATTCCGTATACATTTTGTATTTGAACCTAAAGATTTTAAAGTCAAGTCACTTTGAAAAGCAATCAGTTCCATTTCTGTCACAGCAATGTCTTCGCCAAAGTTGTTCATAACACAAGTTGCAAACTGTTGTATATCAATGTCCATGAAGGGTGAAACAACAAATTGCGTCACTAAAGCAATTTTGCTGAAATCCTTGAAACGATTTTTGAAGTTTTCCTTCAAGTTAGAGACTATCTCCATATGATATTTACTGCCATAGGGCTCTAATAGATTTTTGGATATCTTTTCGGAAAGAATAGGAAAATGCTTAGTATCGCGGTTTTTAGGTTTTGTTCCCAAAATTCAATTTTTGTAATAAATGCATTTATATCAGAAATCATTTCCGCTAATTCTTTATCCCTGCCTTGAAGCTGCAAGTTAAGCTCATTTAATTTCTCTGTAATGTCCACAAGAAAATCAAAACCTCGGAGCCAAGTCGAATTTTCCAGTTCAGGAATCGGTTCATCGCGTTCTTTGAAAAATTGGAGTATAGCAGGCAGGACATCATTGAAACGTTTGAGCACTCGTCCTCTGCTTAACCATCGCACTTCAGAGTGAAGAAGTAGCTCTCCTCCGTATTGACAGTCAATTTCATCAGCCAAGGTTTTAAATAATCTTCTTTGTAACGCTTGAGCTTTAATCTTGTTCACAATTTTCCCCACCAGTTTCATAACGTAGTTCAAGTTTAGAAAATTTCCACATAATGCTTGCTGATGTATAATACAGTGGTAACTAAGAAATTGTGGAAAACTTTCATGCTTATGACATAGCGCCACGAGCCCCTTATCACAACCCACCATAGCTGGAGCACCGTCAGTTGCCAGGCCTACCATTTTTGATATTGGAATTTTCTCAGAAGAGATGAGATTTTTTAATAGAGAAAACAGCTCTAGCCCAGTAGTATGTCCTTTGAGTGGAATAAACTTCAAAAGACCTTCTTTAATTGTAAAATCACTAAAAGCCATCCTGACAAATATGGCCATCTGTGAGGTGTCAACTACATCTGTTGATTCATCCAGTTGCAGTGAAAAATAAATACAGTTATCTAAGACACTTTTTAACTGTAAAAAAATATCATTGCTCACTACTTCTACTCGCCTCATCACTGTATTAGCAGAAAGTTGCATAGATTTTATAGCAGACACTATTTCGTCTTTATTTCTAAAGTTGGCAAATAAAGAATCTGCAGCTTCCAAAAATGCTTGTTTTATGATTTCCCTGTCTTCATAAGGTTTTTTCTTTTGTGCAATTATCTGGGAAACACGATAAGATGCTTCAGTTGCAGCCTTATTTTTGTCGATTGTTTTCAAAAATATTGACTGTTGTCCAATTAACTGGATTTTTGAATGTTTCAGTTTTTCTTTTCTGGTGGCAGAATTTAACGGGAATACCTTCTCAAAATTCGAATGTACAGTTTTATGATGCCTCTCAATATTTCCTTTTTTAGGAACTGACACAGATGTATTTTGGCGTATATATAAAGCCAAAAAATTCTCGAACACGCTAATCGGTTCCAGCCGATCCTAGAACGGAGACGCGACTTCGCGTCGTGTTTGTCGGCGCGAAATCGCTTACCGCAGTGTTGACGCTGTTTATCTATTTATTATGAAAATTTTTGAAATTTGCTAATACTGGTATGATTTTCAGACTTTTGGATTTTTTGGAACGTGAGCAGCGCGAGCTACCAGAATTGCCTTTGCGAGCTACCGGTAGCTTGCGATCGACGGGTTGGCGACCACTGGTCTAAACAATAACACTGGAATGTTAACTGAATAGGGGTAATCCATCTGCAGAGGGGAACACGTAACGCAGCACAATCATGAGCATGCTTGTTGTCGTTTAATTTTTTTTCTTGATTAAATTTAATTTAAGTCGACGACTGATTTTTGCAACGCCTTTTCTGTGCCATACGGTTTTCACATTTTTCCGAAGTTTGAATTTAGAGTAGATTACTTTAATTATAATACATATACCTGTATAATAGAAAACGTGTTTTTCTTTCTAATATCAGCCAGCAACATGCCACCTGCGCTACATGCATCTAGTCATTGCACGTCTATTGCCAAAATGTTTTTTATTCACCAGCAAATAATTTTTTTTTTGTACAAGTATTAAGTTTTTTGCTCTTTGCCTTGATTCACACTTCAAATTCAGCTGCTTTCACACTCCAATTCCAATTTTATTACAAAACTACTTGACAAATTTTTTGTTTGCTAAATTTCGCTTCCTGTTACTTAACGCGGTTTGTTGTCGCTTGCAGCTGTTGCTCTAGAAACTGCTCTCTTCGCCCTCTCGCAGTTCAATCGTTGACGGCAAAATGTTTCTGCGTTTACGGTGAAGAGTTGACACTACAACAAATTGAAACTAACTATACAAAACTTCAGGCGTCTAACGATATTTCCATGCAGTTAAACGGACTGCCTCAAGACTGGTACAGAATCGATCCAATTTGCTCTAGTAGCATACCCACTGATGTATTGCACTGTCTAATTGGTGTAAGTCCTGCAACGCTGTACGAATACATGCAACTTCGAGATTTGCTTAATCTTCGTAATTTGGCTCATATCTGCGAAGCTCAGCATCCGTATGAAAGTAGTTTGAACACAGAGAAAACGTTAATATAGAAGCATTTGGTTTCTCCCTCTAACGCAATTTAATTTAGACCCAAGTACTTCACAAACAGCTTTATAAATTTGATTTTAAGTTTTAGGAGTATTTGTGGCTTTTTACATAGTTTTTATAACCACAACTTGGAGGGTAAATTGTCCGGTACCACCAAGCATAGTCTGTGATGGTAAAAATATGTTTCAGAACTTATGCTGTGCTATAAGAAAAGTACAAATATTTATTTGTACCTCCTCTAAACAGGTCGGCAAAGATTGAGTTTAATCAATTCAAACCTCCTGTATAATATAATAAATGCTCTCAGCATTTTAAAAATGTGCTCCAAATAACAAAAGGTTCTCTTTTAAAATGTTCAATATCTACATATAGAGGAAGCGCTATCGAGTGTGAAAGAGACATATGTTTCTCCAAAAAGGATGCGAGAAAGAAAGAAAGGGACGAGAGAAGAAGAAGAATGAAAACAGTAAGTTAGTGAGGAAGTGCTAAATTCGCTTCGGACCGAACTTTTTATTCCCGCGCATATTTTAGTAAAATTTAATTTGAGTAGGGTTTTAATTTTTGGGGTGAAACGAATTCATAGACAATGAGCGATATAGCTTGTAACATCAGATGGACGCACTGAAGGTTGGTCTTAAAATATAAAAAGTGGGCGTGGCTTTTATGCGATCTCAATAATATTTGTGTCGGATCTTTGTAAATGAGGAGGGCAAGTTTTATTAAGTAGCAGCATTCACGCAAAAGTTGGCACAGCCTATTTTCCAAGATTTTGCCTTAATTTTTTCGGGCTAATAACTTAATATAAATTTGTTGAAAGCAGAGATCTCATGTTTTTTTCTTTTTGAAAAATACCATTATATGTGAGACGGACCGGTTATTGGCTGATTTTGCCCATTTTAAAAACCAAAATACCTTGGACAAAGAATAATATGGGTACAAAGTTTAATTGAAATATAAAAATGTTTGTCCGAGTTCTCGTCATTAACAGTTTGAGATGAGAAGATTGTGAAGAGCTTTTTTTCCGTAAATATATATTTACGAAGGGTACCAGGTACGGAAAATCGCAAGAGTGGTTGACATCATTTCATATTTAGTCAAAGACGATTTTTGTTCAGATTTCTTGAACGCAAGCTGCGTACTTAAATATTGTAACTTCAAAAGTGAATATGCATTTATAAATATATTTGTGATGCATATGTCTATATAGGCACGTACGAGTATGTCTAGCCGATATATCGGCAATGTAAGTGGTTACAATTATTTTCTTACGTTTTTGGTCATTAAATGAATCAATTACAAATAAAATACATGCGATTTATTTTTTTAAATATATTTCAGAAAAATAGTGATATGCGAGGTAGTTCAGTTTAATATAAAAATATTCTATCATGAAGAAATGTTTATTTTTGTTATTGCACAAAATGTACCAGGTGTATACCTATGAAATGAGACTTTTTTTTCAATTTCAAACGTTTATTAACAAAAAAATGGTTACAAATTTAGTCTTCAAAATAATAGCCATCACTAGCGACACATTTTTCCCATCTCTCAGGCAGTTTGTGGATGCCGCGCCAAAAAAATTGGGCGTCTTTGGTCGCAAACGAATCATCGAGCCATTTTTTGGCTTCTTCGTGAGAATTGAAGCGCTGCTCGGAAAGTGCGTGGCCCATCGATGCAAACAAATGATAATCGGAAGACGCCAAGTCTGGTGAGTAAGCCGCATGCACCAGCGGTTCCCAATCGTACGTCTCCACCAATTCGCGGGGTCGCTTTGTGACGCCGATCGGCATATTGTGGGCGTTTTCGGTGTACAGGGTTGCCCATATTCGACGGACCCATCTGGCAACCCTGTATCTTTTGACAGAGACGTCAGATCGCTTAATGACATACCGCGTTGGGAGCGTCAGTCCAAGCAGATTTCTACCATAGAACAGTACATGCCACGCGAGCGCTCCCAAATTGTTGAAATTTACATTCAACAAAAGAAGACAATTTTGAAAACTCAACGTGCGTATAAAAAATTAAATAATGTGAAAAGTGCGCCTTCTAAGAACACCATTAAACGTTTGTACGAAAGGTTTTCGACTGGTGATGCTCTTTCTAATCCAAAGAGGCCAAATCAAAACCGACCAAGGCGATCGGATGAGAATATTGCTCTTGTACGGGCCAGTGTTGAGACGTCGCCAAGGGTATCCCAAAATCGCCGTTCTCAGCAGTTGGGCATTGCTCGGACCACTTTACAACGAATTATCCGCATTGATTTGCATTTATTCCCGTATAAGATTCAATTGACGCAAAGATTGATTTAAACCCCAGTATAACGATACGATGCAAAAAAGGCTTCCTTTTGAACCGGGGAGCAGCATTTCACAAGTGGTTTCACGATGTCCGCAAATCGTAGTTTGAAGGCACGAAATCCGACATTTTTAAGAGCGGCAAAAATGCATTGTTGTATGAAACGTAACAAACAATGAACTGAATATTGTTGACAGATGGCAAACGAAAAAAAAACAAGACATTTGGGAAGGTTTAAAAATACTCCTAGCGACATCTATGGACTAATAGCAGAAAGTCTCACTTCATAGGTATACACCTGGTATAAGAGATGAAACTTAAAGGAAAATTGCCAATATGGCCGATAGTTAAAGTTGCATTTCGAAAAATGCAACTCCTAACCATCTAGAGTCCAAAGGGGCTTCTCAGAAACGGAATCCAATTTCCCAATGCTTGATTATATTTTGCGCTTGAACACATACAACAAGTTGACTTTTATCTAAAATGTATAATGTGTAAAATGTGTTTTAAAAAATAACCTTCATCAGCCCAAACCCGGCAACGCTGTATCCAGTAGAAGAGAATTGTCTGTTTGGTTTGTTGAGTGCTTTTCTTTTCCTTCTACGCTTTTGTTCGTAGTAGCCATTTGACAGTTCAATAAATAGTTAATTGTTATTGCAAAAAATAGCAATGTGAATTTAGTAAAACATATAAATTATTATCAAATATAGCATTAATAAGTAATAAATGTTGCAATAAAAAATTAATATGTGAATTAAAATGGTGGCAGAATGATGGTTATTGGTTGGTGGAGTGATTGCTGTTCTTCTTTCAACATTTTTTCATACCAGCGAATTATGGTATTTAAGCGTAACTTGTGTTGTAAAACTAACATTAAATAATAAAAGTACTTAAAACAAAGTAGTGACTCTTTAGCAACATGGGTATGTAAAAAACACTAATTTCAGACAAGCCATTCCCACGTAAGAAGGAATCAAAATTTGGTATAAAGGAAAGTTCATCGTCGACGGTGTTGGCATGAATTGTCAATGTTTTTCGTGTGAATAATTATCGGTATATCTTTTCAAAAGGTTTTTGCGGCCTACCACGCCCATGATTTGAGGAGGGGAGTTGAGCTGTGGCCACAGAAGAAAATTCAAAGAGTCACTGAAACCAATTGCCATTTAACGTAAAGCGGACACAATGCCTTGCCGATTTTTTCCACTCTGAAACAAAAAGTCCAAATTGTATTATATTGTATTTTATTGAGAATAAATAAAATTGCACCAACAATTTTCTTCAAAATAAAGTTTTTAAGCGAAAATACTTTAAATATATTATTTTATCAACTAATATCCCCCGTTTTTAATTTTGTTTTCAGAACAAATTTGCAAGTAGTTTTATCCATCTGAAATGTTGAAATATCTGTATTAACAGATGTAGAACTTTTTCACATTTACTTACGTGCATGTATATTAATAAACTTGAAAATCCCTATAGGGTGATGAAGATCTTTGACAACAAATATTTGTGCTTTATTAATTTTTTTTTAACCTAGTGGCCCACTGTGGCAAACTTAGTTATGGAGGAGTGATCAGTTGAACAGCGCGCAAATGTGTTCTAAGCACTTTACGGAAATGGTTGCTCTGCTAGAAGTGCATTTCACGGATTGCGAGATTTTTTCAATCAACATAGCAGGCACGACAAAAAAAAATAAAATATACAATAATTGGTCAAAGTTTTTACAATAATGCTGAGACGCAGGCTGAAATGAATGTCTTTACTTAAAAAGAGGTTGTCTGTAAAGTCGGTTTACTGACGATAGTTTAACGTGACAACGTCATAAGAAAATATTGATGGAATGGTTGCAATTTTCAAAACAAAATTTTAATTTTATTTGTTTGATAGATATTTTGTATGGATATAGAGGAGGAGGTAAATGGAATTGCAATGGAATAGGTCAAGTTACATTTACACAAACGTGAAAAATGACGAAACACTTATCAAATTCATGAAAGATATGTTCAATTTCGATTGTGCATCAGACGTTAATAAGTCAACAACACTAAGAGGCACCATCATCGATTTGCCTTTTTCAAGACACTTTACACTCGAAACACTCCCTTTCATTTCCTACTTTTTATATCATCGTCCTATTCTCAACAGAGAAATGGTTCATTACCATGCACACAGGAAGAAGGCATATGCAAATACAAGTATGTGAATTTACATACCTACATATGCGCATATACATACATATACCATATATGCTCACTCAAGTAGGACAGAGCCAGATGTCGAACGTTGCCCGCGGGGGCCGATTGTGCTCTTTGTCGTTCGTTCCGCGCTCTCGCTTGCAGTTCAAGCACATTAGCTTACATTTGCTTGCGTACGGAATAGATTCGTATATTTGATATGTCCATATGACTTGTATGCATCTTTACATATAGATTTGTTCTTTTTGAAAATTGCGCGAAATTGTATATGTATATGCATGTTTATATACATATATTAGTATACAACATATCTTATAAGGTATATGGTAAATATTACCATACATTTTTTCCTTCATATATAATAAAAAAAATTAATAATAATAACTAAAAACAGATATTATTAACAAAATTGGTTTTATTTTAAATTCTTCAAGTAAATCAAATTAATAATAATAAATAAGAAGGCATATGCAAATACAAATACGTGAATTTATATATGTACATATGCGCTCACTTAAGTAGGAGAGAGCAAGATGTCGAACGTTGCCGTTCGTTTGCTTTGTTCGTTCCGCGCTTTCGCTTGCAGTTCATTCAAGGTAACGGCAATGAGCAAGGTAACGACAAATGAGCAAGGTAACGACAAATGAGCAAGGTAACACTAATGAGCAAGGTAACGACACATTTTTTCGTGCGTGCAGCCGGCTAAATCGAATTATAAGACGTTATCACGTCAAAACATCCATACTTTCGATTCCTGAGAGACAATAAGCGTTGAAGCTCATTATCGTTTATTGCTGTATAAACTATTCGTAGATTCGTTTATACGTAACTCTAAAGATAGATTGTAACATAGTTTTATACTAAATTAAAAAAAATCGTACTTTTATAGTGATAACTTAGAAGGAGATTTTGAAGAGGTTCAAATGGAATTAAGTCTTTAAATAAAAAAAAAAAACAAATACTTCGCAATATGCAGTCCGATAAAAGAACAAAAACAGTGTTCAATGCAATTGAACTATGCCGAAAGGCTACACTGCCGAATTTACATACTCGTATGTATGTCATCATCATCAATTTCGTTACTTTGTCGGCTTAAAGCATATTTAATAAGTTCGATGCACCAAGAGCGGCTGAATTCAGCATCATAAATTTATTTCTTTATATATCTAACTTTCACGGTGGAAATATTTGTGAGGTGAATGCAGGCTTTAGCGGCTCTGTGCATTTTAATTAAAAACTGTTACGGCAATCTGCGTATAACTTTATACGAGTATACCAGTAAAATAGCAGTTATTAGTTGAAAACTGGAGTTACTGTACTACGAAAAACTTTATTCAACTTCGATAAGTTTTGTTATTTGTAATAGGAAGAGAAATGCATGTGTCCCTAAAATACGTATATTTATACCTGCTCCTGTTTACTGCAACACTGCTTGTGCTGAAGGCGAAGGGATTCTCAGCATTTCTTTCGATATTATGATTCGATTAATTTAATCTGCTATTTTGATGTGACACTTTAACAACAAAAGTTTTATTATTTTCGTACTCCACCTTGACCTGTTTCAATATTGTTACTTCAGTTCTGGGTGAAAAGTGGCCCTTTGAAATTGAAAGGGATTTTAAATCATTCATTTGCCACAAAGTCAACCAACTTTTTCGTTTCGTTCACTTTTAAAACTTCATCCTAACGAATAGCTTGACTTCGGCCTGTTCTAGTATCCTTTCGTTTGAATGTATTTATTTTAAATTACTTTCGCAAATTGCTAACAACACAAACACATCCAAACCAACTTTATTTCTATGTACATCAGAACGCCTTCTTAATGCCTGCACTGGACGCTCTAATTTTAAATAAGTTTGTGCAATTTAAGTTTATGGCCCCGGATGTAGATTTTATTAATGTTGTTGCCTAAGTAGCCACACTGTTCGTTTGACGAACGTACAGAGTTGTGATTATAAGGCTCTTTACTTAAGTATTACTGGCCTATCTTTCTACACTCGTGTAGATATAAATTACTTCATGGAAGGAGGAACCGCTGTAGTATACAACCAAACCGCTTCTGTTATTGTGGCAACGAGAATTAATTATTCAAAAGATTTTGTGATCTAACAGAATGTTGCAGATTACTAAAGGTAAACGCTTCTCACAAGTGCTACGCACATATAAGCAAATTTGTAAGACGCTGTGCAACACACACAATCTTTAAGCTTAAACGAGCCCGGCATACACAATTATTTTAACATATTAAGATATACACAAGTGTGCACGTATTGGCAGCTTGATTTAAAAATAGGCCTACTTATAAAGTCATTTTCATACATACATACGTACGCAAATAAGTATGTATTTGAGTAATTAAGGGAAGTCTCATTTATTAGAATTCGTATTTGTTCGTTAAATAGAGCTAAACTCTTGTTTTTTCCTCATTCTGAGTAGTCGGTGTAAAAATAAAACTGAAAACGAAATAAAGAAGTACAATTAAAAAGTGGCCTTAAAAGAAATCTGTCTGTCCATTAAAACTCTAAATTTAAAATCATTGCTCATGAAGGCAAGAAGTTTGGTCCATTCTTCGTTCCTCAGCAAGAGCTTTTGGCATTTAAAAATTGTCGTACTTCTCCTATGACCCTGATACCGCACGTGCAACTTTTCTTGATTCAACAAAAAGGTGTCACACCTCAAGAAAGTTCATCTTAGTGGCGTAATCACGTTCTAGAACGGGTTATCTTTGCAGAGTTATCAAAGGTCATTTTAATAGTGGGAGCAGCATTGGAAGCTGTTTGTATAAAATTCTCTCAATGTTTCAATAAATAATCACTATCAGCATTACAGCTCGGAGTGAGTTTTAGCTTTCTCAACGATACTCTTCCATTTAACTCATTCAAGAGCTACTGTTATCCAGTTTTTTACTTTGGTGACATTTTGTAGCCATGTGAGCTTAAGTGTGTATTTGTGTTTTGCGATGATTGGATTATAATTAATAATAATTTTTCTGTAGTCGCTTTTCTTCCATGCGCACTACGACATCGACCCAGCGTAGACATTTAGCCTTAATAGACTTTACGACGTTCTCGCCGTTGAACTGGTCAGCCAGCTCGTTGTTATACCGTATCCGGTAATCGCATCTGTCATCTCGTATGGAACCAAAAATTTTTTTATGACAACGTGCTCAAAAATCCGAAGTCTTTCTCCTTCTGCCAGTGGACCAAATCTCAGCGCAGTACGTACGTACTGGCCTTACCAACACTTGATATATGGTAAGCTCGCATTTTCTAGAGAGAGTTTTGGATTTGAGCAATTTTATTTTAACGTACGGTTGGTTGTTATCAGTCTCTCATTTATGGCGGCACTTATGTCGTTTTGGTTGCGTTCCTTCTGCTTTCATCTTTTTTATTATTAGGTCAACAGCTTAAGTGCTTGCTTTAATTGATGTAAAAATATAGTCCATGCGCCTACAGTTTCTTGTTTTATTGTCAATATTATCTGCACAAGCAGTAGTCTGACCAAATCGACTGAACAGGTCACCAGGTGCTACATAATCTTTGATGCCATAGTGTAAGACTAGGTTCAATATTGTCGTTGACAGTGCGTCACCTTGCTTCACACCGCTTCCAATAGCAAAGGAGTCAGTTTGATTACGTTTCACTCGTACCTGGCCTGTTGTATTGCGGCGGGTTAGCATTGTCAACTAGCTTTCGTGGCATTATTAAGGTCTTCCATTGCTTCTACTATATAGAGCATTTTCATAATCGGCGCATGTAGATCAAAGTTGTATTCGATGCATTTACCAATATTTTGTTTAAGAAGAAACGCCTGGACCTATTAGGTCTAAAGCCACACTGATATTCCCCTAATAATGTGTTTAATTTAAACGGACAGCAATGATGAAAAAATTGTATAGGGGGTATCGAGAAAAGTAATGCCTCTATAGTTTCCGCATTCTGTTTTATCGCCTTTCTTATGTAAATGTGTAATAATTCATGTTAGGTCCTCCCTTGGGATAATTTCCTCTCTCCAAATGCGGGGAATACGCTTATCGTTTGCTTCTACGGCGTGCCTATCAAACGTTTTAAGAAGCTCAGCAGAGAGAAAGTCATCGCCTGGTTCTTTATTATTTTGAGCTCTCTAAATTTTGGCTATAGCTTCTTCCAGTACTAGTTCATCAGCGTTGTCATCAACGGTTTCTTTAAAATAGTAGCTAATCTCTGTGTCACATTCGGAGTCAACAGTCTACAGCTCGTCGATGTAATTTCTCCACCTGTCTAGGATGTGGTTATTATCGGTGAAGGCTCGGCTGAAATTCGCTGGCTTCATCATCATCTTTTAAAACAGAAAAGATACGCTTTGACCTTCCAGTGATCACTATCTACTTCTGCTCTACGGCAAGTGTATACATCCTTGATAATTAATAAGAAACACAAAAAAAAAATGTTTAATGAAAATAAAGACAAAGATATGACTTCGACTCGTCGCTTTGCTTCAGAAAATTTGCTTCCACCATGGGAATTTGAATCAATATATGACAGATATAAAGTGACACCCCACTCTAACTCTCTTGTGACATCGTACTTCTTTGTGCTTCTTCTGCTTTGATTTAGGCCAAATATTTTCGATTTGTTTTTGTTTTAAATTTATCCTCTTCTCTCGACGCTAAATATAAATGAAATACGTGGCGCATAATTAATCATCAATTTTGTTTATGAGTACCTTTTTTTGTTGAATAACTTGAATGAAAAACTAATTTTTGAGTGATTTAAATTTTTATTTTGACCTTTACACGCTCAATTGCTTGTCTGGATACTACAGCTGTCTAGTTCAAAAGTGTCAAATATGTTTGACTCATGACGACAAATTGCAAAAATATTAAATCTTCCTCAAGGGTGCAGAAATATACGTATAGAAATGCATACACCAAGCAGACGCAAGCTACTAACTAGCGTCATCACATCCACTCTGCTATATGCAGCTCCAGCAAAATCCTTGAAGGTTAAAGCATACACTTTAGAAGACCGTACGATACCTTGTACAGACTTCGCATGCTGAGGGTGATAAGTGACTACAAAACCACCTCGGAAGAAGCAGCAATGGTGATCGCATACATGACGTCGATCGATATATTGGAAGAAGAACGAGCGAGAGTGAAGCGCAAAAGGAGCAGTGTGTTACTAACATATCAGCGATTGTCGAAAAAGAAAGATTGTCTTACTTAATGACAGAGGCGTTGGGAAAAAGAAGGTAGGCCTATACGCTAATCCCAAACATTGAAAGATGGTTAAGTCGAAGTTATGGTGAGCTTAATTTCCAGCTAACACAATTCCTGACGAATCATGGTTGCTACCAGAAGTATCTACATCGCGTGAGTCGCTTAAAAATAGTGATAATTTCATCCTTTTACAAAAATCTGCCCTGAACCTTTTTTTCTTAAAAAATTATGCTCTAGGAATTAACTAAATTCCAAACTTAAAACTTGTGAAAATTGATCAATAAATTTACATTTAGTTTCTGAGATATTGGAGTCCGAAGTTGGTGGTCGAAAAATCGACCAGCTGCCGAAAATGGGTTAATGTTCAGTATGCCATGAAGAGGAAGATGCAAGGCATGCGTTTGGTATCCACCCGATTTGGGGCTAACACACGTGATTTAGCTACACTTTCAGCAGATCCGATAATACCAGAAAATATAGTCGACATCATGATGTCTTCAAAGTATAAGTGGGATAAGATTTCGTCAGCAAGCAGCAACATGCAACATGAATTAAAGCACGCAGATGTCTACGAGGTCAGCGGCAGCTAAACAGACGATACTTGACAAAGAATGGGAGTCTTAACACGACGTGAGCCAAGTATGGCGAGAGGGGGTGGACATGCCAAACTGGAGTGGTTTCCTTCGGAAATATACAAAACAGTGGGAGGATGAAAGTATGCAACTTTTGATGGCCTGCATGTAACTGACATGGAGGCTACTGCTCAACCTCCTTCTGACGATTCTCTTAACGGTATTACCGGACGGACGCTTTCAATGCTTCCTCCTCGAACAAAAAAACCAGCAATAGATAAGCTGGAGTTGGCAGCGCAAAGTGAGGTGAGAACAAAAATGAGCGAAAAGTCAATGGTGCAGGTACTTTTAACTATTAGATAGTTATCCATGCTTATCCCTAAACAATGTCTCTTAGACCCAGTCAAAGGTTGTGCTGCAAATATGTGTATGCCCTTGTACGTGGATGCATACGAGCGAAAGATTATACCGTTTAAAAATCAATTTGAGGAATCAGGGAGGTGTTATTTTATACTTTTTTACCCACGTTGAAAATGTGTAAAATTATATATATTTGTTTCTTAAATCAATTTTGCTTTCGAATAATTCTTTTACTAAATAAAAACATAAAAATTGGTTTTGAGTGATAGAAATAATTATTTTGACCTTTACGCGCTCCATTCCTTGCCTGTTTGTATACTACAGCTGTCTAGTTCACAAGTGTCAAAAATGATATTTTATAAATAAGTAAATAAATACAGTATTCTCTCTTAAACCGACACCTAAGGGGCTGAAAAAAGTGCCCGCTTATGGAAAGGTTGCCCGCTCAAAAAAAAAATGTTCTTAAGGATTTGTTGTATGGAGAAAAGTGTCCACTGGGAGGTCTACGCTTAAAAGAGGTGCCCGTAAGAAGAGAGTACACTGTAAGTTACAAACCTTCCGACAGAGCGATTATTCTGCTTATTTAAACCTTTTTGGCATTTCGCTCAACCTTTTTTTTTTTTTAATAGAGAATTGTTATACAAAAACTGCAAATGGGCCTATTTAGCTTATGAAGTTTCCTCTAGTCAAATGAAAGATCGTGCTTTAGTTTTTTAACATTTATTTCTTTTGAATATCCACAATAATATTCACATGCTGAATTTACTCCCTTTTAAGTATTTTGGTACTATTTTTAACTTAATAGATTTTTTGTTTTAATTTCTTGTACATCTTGTACGCATGAATGCCAATCATACAATCATTTATATATATATTTAACTTTTATTACTTCTCTTGATTTGCTTTTTAAAATTGTTACCGTTTTTATCATATAATATTCATTTAATATTTAGTACTTTTAAATCAATTACTGTTCCTGTTGATGTTTTAATATTACTTACGGTTGTCTGCAAAACAGTTATGCATGCACTTGTATGTATGTATATTTATTAGTAATTTTTGTATATTTGCTTTAAATATATAATATTTAATTTATGTGGTTTTTATTCAATATTTTTGTGTTACCTTTACAAAAGTTTAGTTCACATATTGTTTTTGCTTAAGTGATGTTTTTGCTTCCTTTTTGCCTTTTGCTTTTTCCGTTTAACCAATTAATTTAATTTTTAATAGGATAATATATGTTTTAATATGCTTTATTTAGTATTTTCCTCCACAAATAGTAGTTTTTGTTGCTGTGTGTGATTCTGTTTTGTATTAGCTGCTTTATGATTTAGTACATCAATTATTATTTATTTTTACCGACACGAATTTTCGGTACATCTGTATCTTAACATGAAGCGCAATATGTGAGTATGAATGTGTGAGTGTATTAGTGTAATTACAACTTCCCAAAATAAATTTACATGTCACTGTATTTAATTAAATTTAAGCTTTAATTTTACTGTTTAGTTTTGATTCTTATGTGGGAAGAATTTTAATTCTCCTTACAAAAAGTAAACGGCGAATTGTTTGAGACGAAATTGTTTGAACGACGGATGACTGCTTTTGATATGATAACACTTAAAACTAAATCTGAGAAGCTTGTAAAAAATCAGGAGGAATATGTAATTTATTTGATAAAAGAAAGTTATTTGTAGATTTATGAAATTCGAAAATTACAAAGAATATAATTCTCACTAATACAAATTTTAATAAGATATTATTTTAGAGCATTTAAATTGCACTCAAGCAGATTGAGAGTAAGTTTTTGAATGTGCTCTGGAAATAGATATATAAAAATAGTTAAGCAGAGCAAAATATAATAAAGGGGCTCTCAAAAGTAGATGTCAGTAGTCACTAATACCTAGACGGTACTTTTTCCATGTCATTTTTGGCCTTGCATCCCTTCAAATTCCAATTAACACAAGAATTAAAGCCAATGCAGAAATTTCGTGAATTGGTTCCTGGTACACGCAAAATCACCTTTAGTGATGAAGCTCAATTTCACACTGGATGGATTTGTCAACAAACAAAGTTGCCGTATGTGGGGAGAAGAAAATAATTTCAGAAGAACTATTATATCTACCAACATGTACTGATAGGTGTGGTTTTGGGCTGGTGGAATAATTGGCCCCCTTTTCTTCTATGACGTCAATCAAAGAGCTAATACAGTCAATGGACATCGCTTTAGACAACTGATGGAAGATTTTTTTGTGGCCTGAGCTTAAAGGAAAAGGATAGTCAACAGTCATGGGAATATATTGTATTATTGCGATCTAAGTTTCCCAGTCGATTAATTTCACGTAATGGCCACCCAAATCGTGTAATCTAACTTCACTACACTTCTTTTTGTGGGGTGTTTTGAAAAGGGAAGTCTATGGGAATAAGCCAATAATGATTCCGGAGCTGAAACACAACAATCGGATCGAGATTGCTGAACTCAATGCGATAATGTGTGAGTGAGTCCTTGGAAATTTAAATTCTCGCACAGTCCGTAGACGTGCTCACGTTGGACATTTAAATGATGTCATTTTTCACTTGAAAAAAAAAACAATTTTTGGCGCTTGAGTAGCAGAAATGGATAATGCATTTTGAACAAAGGCACTGAGTTTGGAAAGTTTTGCAGTATTTGCACCATCTTTTGCCTCCTTCTTGGACAAGCATTTAGGAAAATGGCTCACACCATTAAAGCGAACATCGTCAACTGGCTTCTTCATCACTTAATTCGGCTAATTTAAGGCGTTTCACTCTCTCAGCCATTTTGCATCGATGAAAAATATAAAACAACCAGATAACCCAGTGTGAAACAGCGGCCGCAGAAAAGAACATCCAGCAGCGCTTTAAGCTACTTTATGGGCTTATCGCTTTAAAAACTTCCACTTCTACCAATTTTATCGAAAAGAGTTCATAAGTTAATTAAAAATATTAAAAGCCTGGTGGAACTTTATCGCCATTTCCCAATCTATTTACTATACAAAATAATTCTTTCTAAAGTATTTGTTGAAACAAAAATTGTCTAAGTAATTTTATAGCCCTTTGAGGGCTCATAAGGCCCTTTTTTAATGTTAAGTAATTTTTAAGGTATTGACTAGTTTTAGGCGGCTGGTGCTAAAACTTTTAAAGGTTATTGAAAAACTTGACCAGTTTGATCTCAGTTCATGTGTAGAAATGTGAAATAGAATATTATATTTTAAACGGTTTGGTTTCTGGTAATTGGTGAAACTAGCAAATACATATCATCATTATCAAGTTCCACGTCTGTCTCGCATGAGCGGCTGCCTACAAGTAGCTGTTCCTGCCTGCTTTGAGATGGCAATCCCATCGCGCGGATAGGAACCTCGGGCCAACAATCTACTGTCGAAATTGACTTATTACAGAAACCAAAGGTATGCATATCATACCTAGCAACATAAAGTACGCGTTGGATTAAGCTATTTTTTTTTTTTTTAATATTGAGAATTCACATGCAAATTAAGTAATGTAAATACAATTTTAAATTGGCCATTCGATTCCCAATTAAAAATAACAATCCAAGCAAATTCGCACGGGTGAAAAACACTGCTGCTGTAAAATTCTTGACGACGTACAATTGCACATACTTTAACTCGTAGATACTTATGAATATTGTTTTCTACGCGTTTGGTTGTAAGATCTGACAACAGTAAAGTATTTCAAGCATTTCATATATTTTTATTCATTTTCAATCTCTGAGGCACTAAAATTGTGGCCGAATCCGTCGTGCTACAAAACGTGTTATTGAACTAGCGCATGTCTTTGTATTTGTATCATACAATGAATGGGTGCTTAAGCTTGAGATCCACGAAAAAGCCATCGAATAAGATCCGGTCTGGTATTTTATGTTCGTAAATATGTACATATCTACTGTGCAGTTCTGTATTTCTCCTCTACTATAAATGTTCGCAAAATGCACCACACCCACTAGGCAACATGCATACACTAGGCAACAAGGACACACCAAAGTTCATATGGATGTGCTTACGAATTTTGTTCAACCCCAAATGGGAACAACAGCAATAAAAACAACAGTAATAAAACCCATATGCATATATATTTGCATGTATGTACACATACATATGCAAAAAGGACCATCATCATCGTTGACTTTCATTCTTATCAAAATGCAATGACTAGCAAGGACATGGATTTTATGGTAATTTATAATTCTTATTTCTTCGCATTCAACAAGCGTTTCACCGTCTAAGTCTTATTCTTCGAATTCACTTCCGCTCCATCTTGTATGTGTATATAGGTATGCGTGTGTACTCGTGATATAAATGTATTCCGTTTTATCTTTTGATTGTAAATAAAATTTGCGTAACGCAACTCTGGTTTTCTGTGACATTTGTGTGACACTTGACATTTGTATGGCATCTGCTATAGATATGTATGTATGTATGCGTGTATGGAAGTATATATTTACATGCAAATATGAATATATCTTTTATTTATGCACGCGTGGATATGCTTAGGTTTCATATGGATATTTGCATTTTTGGTACAACATCGACATTGATGACAAAAATAGGTATATGCACATATACATACCGCACGGGCTCGAATTTTAATTACTCATCATCAGACATAACGCGTGACATACTATACCTCATACTCGTACTAACCAAATTGCCACGTAGCGGTCGCGGGCTCACCGGGCCTTATGAGATATTTCGTTTTCTTACTTTGCATTTACAAACAAATAAATAAGCGGGTACGTGTGATACAAATATACTTTTTAAATTTTTGAACTTTAAATTTGTTGCATTCATGTATATGTACGTATGTTTGTACGTGCATACGAGCAAATGGATATGTGTAAATACATAAATATACATAAGTATGTACATGAAAATATTCTTGTATGGTATGTTAAAGGTGCGCTTACATACTTACATATATTGAGTTTTTGTATATTATGAGTTCATTTGGAGTTTTGTGAATCCACCACATTTGCATTAACACAGTAAATTACAACATTTATGATATGTTTTGCGTATTGCTATGACACTTATGTTCTTCTCATTAAACGCGTTAGACGTGTAAATGTTTATGATTTCGATTATGAGATTTCAGGCCATATATATTTGAATTATTCTTTTTCAATCCTTACAAAAATCAAATTCTGATATATGTATGTATTTATATATATGTGTATAACAATAAAAGGCAACTGAGCGTTTTCTTCGTTCGGTGTAATAATTCGGGAAACGAGCGATGAGAGAATGATTAATACAAAGTTTTAAAGAAAAAGAGAATTTTTGGCTACTATGGGTGCGCAAATCTTGGGAGAAACTTTAAAAATTTCTAAGGGCCCTCAACTTTGCAGAAAGCCGCTGTGGTGGTGAAAAACAAAGTCTGGCGTCAAATGCATTTGAGCAAACGACCACCCAGGTTGGCTACATATTATTCATGGATTTGTGCTTTAGGACATATTTGTACATTTTAGGTATTTGTGCATATGCCTTTAAGTTGAGCTTTAGAATTCAATCGATCTGCATTACATTTCTACCAAAGCGCATCGTCTCATCGGTTTCAAGAATCTCAAGAATCTCGCTCTATTTTGATTCCTTTAACAAGCAGCAATAAGGAAAATCATTTATTTATCAAATTCAATTATTTCTTTTCAAATAATCCTTATTAGTGATTAGCTCCTGTTTTCTGCCACTGTTCTCGTATGATGTCTGGTTGTTTTTTTTTTCATTTTTTGCAGCAAAATTTCGATCTCGATGCATGAGTTTTCATTAATTTGCTGTAGGGAGAGTTTAACGAAAGAGTGAAGTCTTGCTCTAGGTAGAACTGATCATTCGCATAAATTGTGTAAAAATCTTTCTTTCACCCCCTGCTTCTGCAGATGGGATTGAAAGGAAGGCTAAGGCTGGCTGCATGATCCCCCACCTTCCAGTGACCTGTAAGGATTGCAGTGATACGTGAGATACTTGAGCGAGAGCGTACGATGGCTATGCTTTTCTTGTTGTTTCGGTGTCATAGTCGGCCATCAGTAGAAACATAAGATTTTCAACGGCAAGTGACTTTCATGAAGAAATTACTTTTCGGTATGATGTTTAATCGCAGGAAAAAGGCCATTTTAGTGAACGGTAATAAAAAATAAGTGTCACACTAAAGCTACACTTGTGTTCATCAGGACCATACAGGTATACGGGCTGCAGATACAAGCGAAGTAAGAAATTGAAAGCTCGGTAGTTATCAAGGAAAAGATATGAAGCTACGATTTACCCAAATTCTTGCAAAAAGAGAGTTTTTTATTTTTTCTATTACATGTATATATGTATGTATGCACATATCTAATGCACATCGTATCAGCACATATATATATATACATATATATATATAATTGGCGCGTACACCCTTTTTGGGTGTTTGGCCGAGCTCCTCCTCCTATTTGTGGTGTGCGTCATGATGTTGTTCCACAAATGGAGGGACCTACAGTTTCAAGCCGACTCCGAACGGCAGATATTTTTATGAAAAGCTTTTTCATGGCAGAAATACACTCGGAGGTTTGCCATTGCCTGCCGAGGGGCGACCGCTATTAGAAAAATGTTTTTATTAATTTTGGTGTTTCACCGAGATTCGAACCAACGACCTCTCTGTGAATTACGAATGGTAATCACGCACTAATCCATTCGGCTACGGCGGCCGCACAGCACATACATATACATAATTTCTGAAATTGAGCCTCATTTGTAAATACTTTTTGCGCTTTCTTTACCTTTAGACTTTCTAATATCCATTCCTTGCGCAAAGAGACTGAGGTTTGTGAATGTTAACGCACCCACAAAGTTGCCGCTGAACTCATTGAATGAATGCGAATTTCGTTTAGCAAATAACGGAATATAAAATAAGAAATATAATCTGCAATATATATCGTGTATATGTTTGTATGCAAATTGATGTGAAAAACAAATGAACCAGTAAATTTGCCGGGTATTGAAATGGCTTTAGGAAAATGTACTCCGTTGTATTTTCATTTCTTAGTCTTGTTTCACTAAAACTTTGCATGTAACTATTGTACATATGTATGTATGTATGTGAGTGCATGTTTATTTTAATTAATGGTAATTGTGTGTATATTTTAGTTAAATAAAAAAATTATGTCATTATTGATAATTTTGTGTGACAAATACATTATACGTTTGTATGGATGTCTGTATGTACGTACTTTTATTTACCATTTGTGTAATAAAAAAAATTTAAATAACGCTAATATATATATATATATATTTATATATATATACTTATATACACATATGCATATATATACTCATTTAATATCATAATACGCCTAAAATTATGTGTTTAAGTTTATCTCTGCACTACTACCACACAAGTAGTTTCAGTTGCTATGTATGTATGTATATTATTATTTATTCATTTTTTTCTCATTTTTTATATCTAAATTGTAAATGTATAATTAATGCAAATAATCTCTATATCTTTTTGTTTTGGTTCATTTTTGTTTTTTGCTTTTGTTTTGTTTCTGTTGTTTAGTTAATAATAGACAGCGTAGCATAGGAAGACGTCAATACCTGCATAAGACATTTTAGCCATTTTTTTTCTTAGTTTTTTTAACATATTCATATTTTTTCTATTTTTTTGTTTTCATATACATACATAAATTTTCGTAAAAACCCGACCTTGTTTTTTGTTCTTTATACTTTATACTTGTGTTTCATTTATTTTTGGTTTAAATTTTACGCTTTTTGAGTAAATTTTCCAGTTGGGCATTTGCGGATTTTTGAATAGGTATTTGAATTATGTTTCTTATGGTTGCGGTTGGCTCTTTTCTATTGAAAATAATTTTATTTTATTGTGTGAAACTCAAGTTATTTACGAGTATATTTGTGACATATATTTTCTATGTACCCACGTATGTTTGTATTTAAGTATTTTAGTGATTAAATTTCATTTTAGTACTTTGAATTATTGGGGGCATTTAACAACCATTTTAGTGTTCACTTGTTTTGTATGGAGAAGAAATCAATACTTCAGTGTATTTGCAGTTCGCAGTTATGAGTTTATTTTAGTTACCTTAAATTTCTGTTTTTTGTTATGGTTTCTATTTATTTATTTATTTTTTGGTTTTGTTTTTTGAGTAGAAATTTCTTCGCAGGCTCACACAATTACTTACATGCACAAGAGTTTATGTTTTTATTTTTTAGAAAGAAGCTTACCAATACGAAACACCTAAATATAGTCATCTGTTAGGAAATCCTTTAATTTTTTGCACGCACTTTCGGCATACGATATTTTTGGTTAATTTTTAAATATCAATTTGCAATGGTTATTTTTTTATAGGTATAATTGCATTTATTTTTTAAATACTTTTTGTAGACACTTAAAGCGTTGAGACGATTTGGTTGCCCTCAATTTGATACGTACACGTGCATGTATGTATGTATATGAGTTACTCTTACTAAATCTTTTACACTATAAATGTATATATGTATGTATATGGCTGTTTTATGTGTGTGCATGCATACACATACACGTATGTATGTATGCAAATTGGGTTTTCATTTATGTACGTGGTATTTTGATCTCACTGACACTTGCCACACATAACAGCATTAATTTCTACATTGACTACACAAATTCTATCTTTTGCCAATACCTAACTATAAATAATAACAATAATAGACTGGCGCATATATCCTTGAGAGAGGATCGGACAACATTACT
Organism: Anastrepha obliqua; assembly: GCF_027943255.1. Lineage (NCBI taxonomy): Eukaryota > Metazoa > Arthropoda > Insecta > Diptera > Tephritidae > Anastrepha > Anastrepha obliqua. The sequence continues at coordinate 81,202,975 of NC_072892.1, forward strand.
CCGGCTCGTGGTGCACTTGCCACACAGTTTTTGCCGTCAACGAACGGCTCAACAAGGAGGCCGCCACCTATCTAACTATACGAGCACAAATACTCAGCTCATTGCATAATTTTCTACCCAAAACTAATTTAATAGGTTTCCTTTTTTGCTTTTTTATATAATTTTTTTTTAATACACGCACATTATTCAAATGAAGTAGTAAGCATCTAAAGTTAGAATGCAATGTCGCCATAAAAAAATATGTATTTTCAATAATAAATTTGCTCTCTAAACCAGACTTGATAAGACATACGAATATATGCTAGCGTCCCTAATTAATTGGTAATAACATATACATATACAATTATAACACTCACACCTACATATATAATATAATATCCGCAGTTACTAAAATTGTAAATACAAATGTAGCTCGCAATTCTTATCAACATTTGTATATTTTAGTTTTTCGTATTTAGGTTTCAGTTTTTCGTATTTTTGCTTTTGTAAATGGGGTCTTGAATTAATTTGGTCTTTATTTTGTTCTCAACATTGATTGTATTTTTAAGCTTCTTGGGTTTTGGTTTTTGGATTTTTTGTGTTACATTAATTTTTATGTATTTTTCGGTTACTACACTAACGAAATTTTTGCATTGGACGCATCGAAAAACATATATGTACATATATTTTTTATTTAGGTATTTTGTTGTTGCCTAGTTGTTTTTAGGGCTTTTACTCAAATGTGCTGCTGAGTTTGTAAATAGTTTTGTAGTAACACACACATCGAAAAATATGGAAATTGTACAATAAACCACTTCGTTTGCTGCGATCGGCTAACGCATTGGGACATTTCCCCTAAATGCCTATTATGTATATTTGTATATATAAGTAATTTTTATACAACTTTGAAAATTCTTTTGACTTCTCTAATGAAATCCTATGCGTAGAATTCATCAATCAGTTTATACGCTACATTTACGAACAGAAAGATTGAGGAATTTGCCTCTTCGATGGTTATTCCACAGATACTACGCATATTTTCCAATAATGCAAATATTTAAAGTCTGTCAATAAAGGAATTAACTATCTAAGTACTGATTGTAATTTTCGGATGGGCTTTTAGAAAGATTAAAAACGAGGTTTTCGCAAATAGACATGTAAAAATGCATATTACTGGGTATCGAACGCAACTCACCCATATAAACGGTTATATTGATATTGGATTCTAATTGCGATTGTCTCTGAATGTTAGTTGCTGGATGATAATGGAAGAATTTCTCAATTGTGCATACATATTTCAAATTCAAGCTAAACTACACCACTCAATTCAAAATTGGCGATAAGGGCTGACGAGGGCGTTAGCTCTCGCTCACCAAGTGTTGGCGATGTACGAGCCATAAAAAGCCCGATAGGCCAGTTAATGACCTTCCTAAGCATTGACAGCCTCCACATATTACACAAGGGTCACGAATTCTCTATGAGAAAAGTGGCTCCGTCCAATTGCTGAGTGTCCAAGGAAGATAAAAGGGTCACTGCAGTGTAGAAGATGAAACCAAAGGCACATGGCCAAAAAAATATTCAGCACGTAACGTCTACTGCAGCTCGTATGATAGCACGCAGATAGTTGGTGTGCGATTCATACTTGGAAGGGAAGGAAACTGAGACATTATTTTCAGACTGACTCTGGTGCATAAATGAACACGCGCAATAGGCAATAAATCCATATTAAACAAACGGGAAGTTCGGAAAGCTTTGAGTTTATTTAACTTACGGTCCATAGCAAGGCAGATCACTGCCTGGGTGCAGCTGCAGCAAGACACGTGCATTAGACAGAGCCCAGAATTGGCAAACTTAAAGGAAACTTGATTTTGAATGCTGCTGAAAGAAACAACTGCTCACCATCCGCCGCACATACGAGCAGGATTTTATAGCAAATCGAAAACAGATCTTTACGCACGCAATTTAAAAAACGGCTTGAAAAATTCGCGCTTATCGCTTTAACATTCCTTTATGTTTAAAACTTTTTGTGGTTTCTACAGCTTTAGATATACGCAAGTTAATTTCTTTTAATTGCATTGTCTTTGTTCAAAATTTAAAAATGCAAGTATACGAAGAATGAGAGGAAGTTTTGTTTGGAAATCTTCTTTAAAGCCTGTGAACAAAGGTACCCAAATATTTCAATATGCAGCAAATTTTCGCTACTTTCTTTCTCTTCAAAATTTTGCAGCTGCTCAAAAAGATTTTTGCTGCTCTTTGCCAATCTTCAAAATTATTTTCACCCAACTCTTCGTACAATATTATAACTTTTGGCCTCATACTGAAGTAAATAATTTCAATCACCTCTAAATGATCTAAATATTTATTCTTTTTCAAAAGAAAATCAAATTAGAATTACTTTGAAAATCTTCACGAAGTGCTTTAGAAAATGAATTCTGCATTTTGACTACTTACAGTGTGTGCGACATTTTGCAACCAGGAGCTGGAAACTTTTCAAAGCGAATTCTCTTTTTATACATGTGTATGTATGTATATATATATTTTATATGCTCTTCTTCTATGTAAAAATTTGAAAATATTCTGCGGTGGAAATTTACCACCAGTTTTATATTTTTTAGAGCTGCTTCTTTTAAAAAATTATTATCCTTTGACTACCCTCTTTATAACTTTTTTACGACTTTAAAAATCTCCACATCCTTTCGTTTTCAAATGCATCTTTCAAGTACAGATCTCCAGATTTCGTATGGCAACCTGTTTTTTTATTTAAATTTTCCACTTAACTAATTCTCCATGTTCATCAGTTTGTTTCGGTTAATTTTATTCCTGTTTTTGTAATATATATACATATATATGTATTTATAGAAAAGAAAAATTATTGTTTTATTTCGTCTTTTATTGCGGGCAAATAAGCAAAGCTTCTCAAAATTTTCCACATATAGGAATCTTTGTAGATGCTAACATCTACATGCACGCCTACAAGTACACCTATACACTTAAATGCAAACACAAACATTTACGCTTACACAGGATAGTCGCTGGGCCCATTCCGCCAGTTGGGCGTTTCGTCTCATTTCTTTTGTGCAATTAAATTTAGTCTATTCGTCCTGTACTTGATGCGCTGGGCATATGTATGTATGTGTCTTGTTTCGCTTTTAAAGTTCACAAAGTTTTTCAGTTAAAATTCTCTGTTTGTTTTTTCTTTTTCTCCTTTTCCATGCATTTAGTTGTCTTTTGTTGATTTTCCCTTTTAGCTTCTGTTGTTTTTTTTTGTTTTTTGTTTTTTTTTTTAATTTATATATTTTTATATTTATTAAATTTCTGCTGCTTCTTCTTCAGTTTTAATTTCTACTTTTTACATACAGTCATTTCTTCATTGTTTGCTCTCAGGCTATCCGGCACCGCCCTTGTGCCTTTTGTTTGAAAACAACAAATGTGCAAGTACACGTAAATAAGTATTTTACCTTTCCTTACTAACTTTCTACAATTCGTCGTTTCAATTTTATATTTAGTTCCCTTTACATATTCCCTTTTTTATTACTAAGTATGTACTTTGTGCCTTGTTTGTTTTTGTTTCTGTTTTATGCTATATATGAAGAAAGAGAGAGGGATATTTTTCTAAAGGTACATATCAGCTGGGTTTAACTGTAGTTTTTACTACAGCGAACCAAGATTTTTGTTTCTACTTTCGGTTGGTCGTTCGGTGGGCCGAGACGGGGTTGCATCGAAAACCGAAGCCGGTGGCACCTACCGTCAGGCAGCCGGTGCGTAGTGGTAAGCTTTCTATTTTATCATTCAGTAGCACAACATCTGCAACACAGCTACCTGCACTGCTAGTATGGCCCATGTGTATGTGGCTGCAATTGTGAGGCTAATGGTTGGTCTATCAGCTGCCGCCGCTTCGCCGGAATGTGAGGCGCCATTACCAAGCGCTGCCATTCCTATGCTTGGGGCTGTAGTTGTTGTTGACGAAGTTTCCATTCGTATGAGTTCAACTGTATCCAGCAACCATTCGTGGATCCATTTGTGTGTAAGTGAACCGGTTTAAAGGCGCCACAGGTAGAAGATGCAAGGAGAAACGCGGCACATGGAATAATAAGAAAAAGAAAAAAATTAATTTGGAGTTAAATTTCTACAGCATAAAAAGTACATTGTAACCCACAGATCGCTCCCTCTCATTGCCATCCGTCAGCAATGGTAGCGCTGAAATGGGTTGCCAAAGTATTAGATTGACATTTAGAGTGAAGGCAAATTGATGAAATTAATTGAGCACAGCGAATAGCTAACCAGCATCAGGTCAAACGTGTACATATGTACGTACATACATACATACATGCATGCATTTCTGCTGATGTAGGCATTAAGAATAACGATTTAAAATGCGACCTACACGGCCATACTTTCATACGTTTCAGCAAAATGCTATTGAGCTGCATTATTGTTGTTATTTTAAGAATACCATTTACTCGTAAACCGACTGAAATAAGTAACTGAACTGCCGCAGTTAAAAAAAGGTCGAATAGCTTGTGGTCGAAAACCAATTAAATGTATTTTCAAGAGTAGCAGGATCTAACAAGCAAAGCAGAAAAAGTAGTGAATAGGACAAAATTAAAAAAAAGTACCTACTTTTTTAGTAAACTAATGAGTGTAACCACGGCCGCCGTAGCAGAATTGTTTCGCGCGGGTTCGAAACCCACCATGGGCATGAAATATTAAGATGATAGAAAAGGTTGTTTATGACAGCGGTCGCCCTTGGCATTCAATAACAAGCCTCCGAGCGTATTTCTGGTAAGATAAAAAAACCATCTGTCCTTCGCAGGCAGTATAAAACTGTAGGCCCCCATTTGTAGGACAACATCAAGACGCGCACAATAAATTTTGAGAGGAGCTAGACCAAATACCCCAAAAAATATCGGCGCGCCAATTATAAATGAAGAGAGTTTGTAAGTTATCAAAAGATTCGATATTCTTGAAGAGAAACATTTTACTAAATTAGGTAATATTATGTAACACCAGGTAGCCGTTGCTGGGCTTAACAGTCGTTAGTATGAAGCTTATAAAACAAAGATATCAAAGGTTGAAAATTGTTAGAAAATTTCCCCAAAACTTAGGCATATCTCGGCAAGCATAGGATGTACAAGAAGCTACTGTGCTTAACCTGTAAAGTGGGGGGCGCCTGAATGCAAAATGCACTCTACAGTAGCGAAAGGTTGCGACAGCATGCGAGTCCATACATACTACACTGCCTCATATGAAATCGAGGGGTAAATCCCCTTTTACAGTAAATAATGATATGTTTTGTTTTTGAACTTGATTTTTCATTTTATCAGAAATGATAATTACCTAAATTTTAAGAAATTAAAAAAAGAAGCAATCACAAAATACACTTGTTTACATTTTCAGTTTTTTGCAACGATCTTTTTTCGACATATCTGCAGTTACTTTATCAAATATGTACACGCTAAAGTACTATTAGTGTTTCATTTTGTTGCTAATGAAATAATTAACACTTGAAATTAAAAAATATTATATATTTAAAACACATTTACTTATTATTTATTAAATCGTAGGAGGCTTCTCAAACAATATTGATGGAATTTTTTTCGAGTTAAGTCATTGCAACATAATGAATATCTAAATCCCTTTACTAATTTCAGGATCCCACAACTGCAAGAAAGAGATCCCGAAAATCGCGGTATCATAAAAATTAATAAAATTGCCAACCCGAATACATACGCCAGAACGTGCACGTCATAGCGTTAGAATGGAATATACTCGTATATATATGTAATTGGCGGGTACACCCTTTTTGGGTGTTTGGCCGAGCTCCTCCTCCTATTTGTGGTGTGCGTCTTGATGTTGTTCCACAAATAGAGAGACCTACAGCCCTCCTACTTCGAACGGCAGATATTTTTAACACACTTTTATTAGGTCGGGTTGTATGTATGTATGTATGTAACGGAATCTTTGAGCTTAATTTTTACTGACTTCTAAAAATCTAATCGACTTGAAATTTTGCACACCTATCAAGGACCGATGACAATGCAATAATTTGATAAAAGTTTTCCATTATCCTTATTAGGATTGCCAGGATTAATATTTTCTTTTTTTTACTGTGGGCAAAAAGTAAGGTGAATTTGATTGTAAAATGAAAAATCTTTATTTATTCTTGTAAATCAGTTTCTCAGGCTCCCTCCACGAAATAAGTTCTTCATCCCGATTACTTCTTTATCACGGCCGATAACTGCATAGCTTTAGACTCACAGTCGATAAGAAAGGAATTAAATATAACACGAATATATCAAATCATTTATTCACTGACTGCAATGATAACAATAATTTTCATTCATAATAAAAAAAAATAGTTTAAAGAAAGTAAAAAACACATTTTTTTGCTAATCGAACTAAAAAGTAGAAAATAAAAAAATAGTTAAAAAACCAAAAAAAAAACGCTTTATTGCTAATCGAACTAAAAAGTAGAAAATAAATTTTAATGACAAAGAGACCTATAATGAAGTAATAGCAAATCGAACGATCAGTCATAGTCAACTACCTCAGAACAGAATTATAACAAAAATTAAGATAAAAAAAGAGTAATTCAAATTAGATTTAAAAGCGTGGGATGCATTTTGCTTCACTTTCATAACCCTCTGTACATAGGTAGTTGCCAATAGAATGATTGTAATATTTACTATATCAAGCCTGCCGAGGGGCGACCGCTATTAGAAAAAACTTTTTATTTATTTTGTTGTTTCACCGAGATTCGAACCTACGTTCTCTCCATTTATAATGGTAGTCACGCCTTCATCCGTCGTCGTTGTCTTCTAAATTGCATAGCTTGACTTAGTCATTTTAAATTTTTTATTCACAAATAAATAAAATTTCACAGACTGAATGTATTTCTTCAACAAAAATCAAACGGAAAATTAAAGAAAAACAATGTTGCAAGTAAATAATATTTAAATATAATAACAAAATATCTTTTTAAGTTTTGTATCTCTTTTATTAGTTCCTTGCTGTCTTGGCGTCTACACAATTTAATATTATTTACGAAACAAGTGTATTGAAATCAACCTTTACTCCGTTTGCGTTTCACCTTGCTTTTTGAAGACTTTATTTGAATGTAGTTTGGACGTGGGAAACGAATTGGGCCCATGGCAGAGAGAAAATGTTTCACCACAAAACCAGCATTGTAAGCAAAATTGTTTTTTATCGTCGTCAGAAACCTGAATAAATCCGAAAATTTCATCTGGAGTAATAAAATTACGTTTCATATTTCTTAATCATATAGACTTCATGCTATCTAAAGCGTACTCCATTTTTTATCAGAAGGAAAAGTTTGCAACTTACCATGTATCTTACCTATTGACAGAATTGAACGAGCACAAAATGTTGTTTAATGTATGTTCTCTCTTCACTGAATTTATCTGACCCTGTCCGTTCATATAAATCCCGCTTACTTCTAATTAGTAGAAAGTAGAAGATCGATGTTGTCGCTGTTTTTTTGATTGTTCAACATTATCGAGGCTGAAATTGACTGTTGTGATGAAACAATGAGCAGCGCAGCGAATAAAGATCCAGCGACTGCGTTGGCTGGGTCATGTCATGCGAATGGATACATACGCTCCGGCTCTGAAAGTATTCGATGCGGTACCAACTGGTGATTCCCACAAATGTGAGCTATGGATTGCAATGAAGTAACATACGGCACGCAATTCCCCAATGTTGCTTTTTGTCGCGTGAGATACAAAACAGCGCGTCCAGTACACTTTGTGCTGTTGCACAAAAAACACGGATTTCGCGGCATTGGTTTTTAGTTAATTTTTTTACTATGCACAAAATATTTATTTTCCAATTTCCACAAATGAAAAGTAATTTCATTAGGGTTAAAACTAATGACACTTAGTGCAAACTTTCAAACAATACATTCAAACGAATTGTCAAATAAGCACGCATACGTTTTTTGTTTTGTCTATGATACTTTGCTCAGTGTATACACTGTGACTTCGTCTTTGTTGTTCGGCCATGAGCTATAGCTATTGTGCTTCGTCTTAAGGGTAAAATATTTTAGAAGCAAAAACTAAGAAGCTGGCTTAACAAAATTAAACAATTCACTTAGTCGCATAATCTTCGATTCCGATTAAAGTCGACAAAATAATTCAGTAGATTTAATAAATTTCATCACAGAAGGTGTTTATAAATATCATCGAATCGAATATATCAAATACTAAACACAAATAATATTTTATTCAAGTCCTCCAATAATATTGTCTATCGTTTTAAAAAGAATTTTATTTCCGCTTGCCCTCACTACCCAAATAACTGTATCACTACGCCTAAAAATAGGCTAAGCAAAATTTTACTTAAATTTCATGCTCAACCGCACCGGATATAAGCTAACGAATTTCCGTCTAGCTATCACTCATCATTTGATTGATGACATGGATTCAATTTTAAATAATTTAAAAAGTAATGGAAAAAGGTGTCATGTTTCTGAGTTCCTAACCCAAATCCGCTCATACAACTTGTTCGGTTGGTGTGCATTTACTCGAAAATAATTTCATTCCGACTTTTGTTAGCTACGAGAAATTTCTGTGGACAGTCATTCAACTCCTTTGCGCAAATGAATCCCAACACAAATATGTCAACAAAACAAACAAGGATTAAGCGAAAACAAAGTCAACAGCTTTCCCATTTCAGACTGGACGAAGTGTCTGAAAAACCATTGGCAGTAGCCGGCTAAACCATGGCTTTGTGGCAAAGGCCAGTCGAGAGAAATATTTCAAAACCAATTCAATCAAATAACTGGCAAAAGATTTTCAATGTTTTGATTTATTTCTCACGTGCATACAAATTTGACGGATTAGAAACAAAAGTGAAACTTGTATCAAATAATCTGTCCTGGCAGCGATGATTGGGTGACGATGCAGGGCACAACACCTTTTGGTGTTTATAGCTGCGACAGTTGAGTAAAAGCTGAATGAACTTCAAATATCATTTTGCTTTTACGCCCCACATTGCACAATTAATTATTTATGAGTTGAGAAATTAAACTCTGCTCGACTTTTTTGCGTGAATGGAATCTTGAATGAAGCGCAAACTTTTACACATTTAAAGTGCCAAAACAAAAACAAAAACTAAACAAAAAACAAAAAAACATATAACAGTAATAAGACCAGAAAAACCAATAACAGTTTCCAGTGAACTTTTGGGTTTTTGTTCTCTTGCTGACCTCCGTAGTTAACGCAAATTTATTTTGCATTCATTTTCTGTAAAGCTAAGGTGTGGAATTTTGGCTTGGCAGAAAACGCGTTAGTGCGTAGGTATGTTATAATAAATTGCTGGTATAATAATTTACTACAATACATAATAGTGTAAATACGCAAACACGAGGAAGTTTCTGAAGCCGCCACTCATTTCTCTGTCCGCCCATCTCGTCAAACAATTACAAACGCACGAACATATTGGCGACTTAGCCAGCCAAGTTGTTGCTGATTATACGAGTAAGTACAAATAGGTTAAGCCACGTTGCGTCTGTACTATTTGGCAACGCACCTGTAGGATAACTGCAGCAATAACTCATGAGGCGGAGGTGTGCATTAGTCCTCCACAAGAAATACACAAATTATTTCTCACAATTTACGACAGTTTGACGCCGCCCCAGTGCCGGTACTCCAACTCCCCAAATAACACTCATAAAAGGCGAACGTTTAAGTACAACTTAATGACTTCCTTCGAAGGTTTGGAACTAACGCCCATGTATGCCTACACATATACAGTCGGTCTAATAGAAGCGTGACTGCCATAACCTAGAAACTATTTCAACAATTCGATTGTATTGTATGGGCTCATAATATTTCTTATACGCAAGAGATTCAATCAAATGTATAGTCACCACCATTGGTTATAATGGTTGCACATCTTTGAGTCATACTTTGTGTTAATTCCTGCGAAAGTTGCGGACGTAATCGGCTCCAAGCCAGCCGAGTTTGCCTTGAAAACTGTCCATGTCATAACGATCATCAATTAATATTTGCTTTTCTTTGAGTTTTTGCTTAACTATTGTCCCAAAATGTTCAATAGAGTTAGCACCAGGCCAATCGAACATTTCAATCCCATTTGCTGTTTCCACTCTACACACTTTCAGCTTCGTCCCAATGTTGGCTAGTTCTTCTAAATATCGCCGCAGTTGATAACAGTGATGGTTTTTAGTAAATTTTATTATTCAAACCTGCATTCAAATTGGTGGTAAACACAAATAAATGACCAAATCTTTTTCTCGGAGAAGCAGCCCCAAACATGAACCTTTACATGAAAGATTACCAGTTCATTGAGTTGTCCATTATCAGCAGTGCACCAGAACTAATGTATGCAACTATTTGCCCAAGAGGAGGATTCATCGGTGAATATTGAGTTTGCCTAATTCCGTTGTGAATTTGTCTTAGCCCATGCAAGTATTTTTTTCAATGTGCAATAGTGAGAGCAGCGGTTTTTTCAAACTGCTCCGGAATTCAAGGTCTTCTGCACATCAATGTCCTCGAATCGTGTGTATGGATATATTAACACCACTTTCCCTTACACTGATTCAGCTTCACCCAACCATAAGTTTGGCTTTTCGGTTGATCTTGCTTTGTAGAGGTATTTTTTGGGCCTCGTCCGAAGAAGTTATCAACGTCTTTGCTTCGGCATACCGTTGCACTCATTTATTTCTGAACGCTGCTTTAAATAGTTTTTCATGCGAGGAACTCATTTTGTAAAAACAACGTACGCTTTCTAAATTTCGCCAAAACCAACAAATTGCTCAACGCACATTATGAAAAGCACCCACCTACTTAGCAGCAATTAAATTTTTTTTATAACGGAACTCAAAGTTTGAATTTTGCCGGACACGCTTCTATTAGACAGACTGTGCTGGTTTGAAATATGCCTTAAACAACGCCAATATAGCAAGCCAAAGGTTATAAGTTTTCGGGAGCGCAAACAAAAAAAATAGTAGCAAACAAGTCAAGAAAAAGACTTTCACATACATGCATATGTACATTAGGATGATCCTCTTTTCGCGAGCACGCCTTAGATTTATTCGATTTGCTTACTAATTATTATATTTTGCAGTGTAGCAAAAACCTTCACGTTTTACCACACTTTTGTTAATGACAGCTCATACACCCGTAGCTACATTGACTGATTAAGAGTATAGTGAAGGGAAAAAACCTTAGATTTTTCTTTAGAAAATTATTGGTAATCAGGTTTTAAGTGAAAACACGATGAATTATTTCTTTTTATTTGGTTTAAAATGTATTTATTTATTTAATTTTTGTTAAAGTGTACGTATATATTATACATTCTTTGGAATACGATCAATATGTTGGCGACCTTGAATACGCCGATAAAATCGCTCTCTTATCACGGCCTAGAGGAGCAAACTTAATGACTTAAGCTTTCAAGCTAAAAATCTAGTACTACGAACCACTGCACAGTGGTCCCGCCGCGTAGGAAGAGCGGTCATAAGAACTTTTGGCGTGATAAATGACTTTTTAGTACGTTTTTAAGTTGTTTTTATTTGTTACAAAAACATTAAGACATATAAAAAGTAATATATATAATAAGAGTATAAATAAGATATAATAATAATAATATATATATTAATAAAGTAATATATAACTAAAATAAAAAGTCAAAGGAAAATTAGGTACACACATTTTTTATATAAAATTTTTTTATTTCGTTTAAAGTTTGGCATAAATCTTAAATTATAAACAATAATGAAAAAAAAACATTAAATTCCGAAAGGATGAGCATAAAGTATACTTTGATACCAGTTAACTTATTCTTATTTATGAAAACAATAAAATATTCACTTCCAAAAAGTGAATCAAATAATAAATAAATCTAATACTTCTCTTGACATCATAGATATCTTTTTACATGGTAATTTTCGTAGACTAGATATAAATGGATCCGAATTAAGAAGTAGCCTGTGCAAAAGATCCGTGTTAGTTACAGTTCTTGAGTGCTTTCTGGTATTGTCACGTCTGAATTGTATCACTAATTTATTACATGATTCAGCTGCCTCCTCTGGTAATTCTCCAATTGATAATAAACAATAATCGATCACCTCCGACCCATGAATGAGCACTTTATGAACTGATGCAGGTAAATTATACCATGAATATTTACTAACTAGAATTTTAGCAGTGTCTAGTGCGTATATTTTGAATTTATTCGAATTAATTTTAAAACCAGATGAAAGACATTGTAGGAGATAGCTACATCTGTCTATAACGTGTTTTTCTATTCCTGTGATTTCGGATGATATGGTTGAATGAAGGAAACATTTTCGTGCTGTATTTCCATCATTAGAGGTGCCACTTCCTCCACTTCGCTGTTTGTCAACTATCAAGCCTAATTGTTCTCTAAACTCCCTCTGAACAAATTCCTTTCTCTTAGCTAAAAGTGCTTTTTGCTCAGATGAACGTGCTTGCCACCTTTTAAATTCAATTCTATAAGAAACATGAATAAAGTATTCAAAAAATCTAATCCAAGAATGCAGGGGTAATAAACCAAATTCAAATCTACTGGAGTTTACTTGTTTGTTTCCACACTTTTCTAAGTCATTCATTTCTTTAGGTGTCGCACCACAAATATAAGATTTACTCGTACATGAGTCACATAGGTACAGATTAGACCCTATATCAAGCGCAATCGCAGGTCATCGCAGCTGGGAATTATTTTTCTTAAAGAGGACATACGTAAGAATATTTTAATGTATGTTTCATTTGTGCGGATTCGTGCGAACTTAGTTAAAACTTTACAAACTTCTTATAAAAAAAAATAAACGACAAATTTTAAAGTACGATAATAATTAAAAAAGATAACAAAACGTTTAACATGTTGTACATACCTTCAACTTGAATTTCCATTGTACAACAGGTCATAAACACAGTAATGCTTAGAAAAATAACACTTCTCAGAACTGCGTAAGTACGGAGCGGAGACCACGCTAACTCTCACTTTTCAAATTCTCTTACTTTGGAGGCACAATTATAAGTGAATTGTTTGTGCAGTTGAAATTTCTTTTGTACTCTAAGTTACTATGACTAATGAACTAACATTTAGCTAAATATTGTTGCATAATTTTAACATGACTATTTTCATCCAATGTCCTATGGCGGAACTACTGTGCACTCTCAAGAAACCCAAAACTATGGAAATCAGCATCATGCGCCAGAAAACGTTCACACTTTTTGGAGATTCCTCGATAACGTCAAAAGCCGCACCTATCTCGGAAACCAAATCACCCTGGACGGTGGAGCAATAGATGATATTGGTACCACAACAAAAAAAGCAAAAGCTCCATTCTGCTGTATGGCGAAACATGGTTAGTGTCTATATCTGCGACTCAAAAGTTGCAAGCATTTGTAAACCGGTGTCCTAAAACCAGTTTTATAGACTGAAATAGACACTGAAATACGAGAACACAAATGGAAGTGGATTGGCCATACACTGCGCAAACCAGCGACCGGCATACAGGTAAGTACAATGGAACACACACGGGTCAGGCCGCAGGGGACGCTCTAAAGTATTTTGGTGATGTAGCCTTAATGAGGAGCACTCAGCTCCTCTCTCGACGACTCTCTTACGTGGACCCAAATTATGGCAAAAGCGAAAAGCAGTCAACGGTTGTTTCGCCACTATGCGCGCAAAGCAGGCGCTCTAGCAACTAACAATAATAATACGCATACATACATACATATATGTTTGCTTTTAGCACATGTAAACGGCAGACTTTAATAAATATGCCTTCATTATGCCTAATTTTAGCTCATTTCCGGACAAAAAATAAATCTGAAGAGGCTTTATTTTGCACTGTGAGCCACTTTCTTCCGCTTTTTTTTAATATTTACCGTTAGTAGACTTGGTAGAGTAGGTATATAAAATGAAAAAAATTGTATATTCGTGAATGGCGATTTTGGCTGAGAAGGTTAAGGGCTACTCATAAATAGCAATAAACTAATATACACCTATTATCCAAGTATTTTTTAGATTACAGTCAATTGTTTTATTTTTTAAATTATAATTAAGATCCTTGTGTGAAAAACTTAAATACCATCACTTTGAGCTAAAGAATCGGGCAATTGATGGACAATAACAATACAGTGAACCATCCTCTACATAACGAAGTGCAGTGCGTTGAGTGCACCGTGTCAGTCATGTTTAAATTTTTTGTCAAAGTAAGGTATCCAGTGAAGCTTAAGTCGATTTACCTACCCGACAGAAATGCAATTAAAAAGCTCCAAAAATTGTTTGCGGTGAGGCATTCTACACCGCATTGTATATTTGGGAATTTGACATCTGTAAAAAATTCTATTGATGGTTTTATTCAAAATGAATGAAATAACATAATAATTTGCACAAATTGAAAACTTTTAACTTCTTTTGAAAACTGTTTTTTAACTGTTTAAAAACTCATCACATTCTTCTTTGTATCGAGTTTTTGATATCCTATAAATACCACCTTAATCAAAAAGTTCCCGGAACAACCGCTATATGACGCTCTAGGTCAACTGATCTGAGATCTCTTTTGTTTTTGTTTAGGTTGCCATATCTATGAATGACATTGCTACCAAAAATGTATCGCCATTGCTTCAGATTTATTAAAGTTACACCGTCTTGAGTAGGCCTACCTCTGCACGTGTTTTCGAGTTTTTACAGTTTTAAAAATGGATTTAAATTTGAAATAACGACTTTGTAATAAATTTTGCCTTAAAAATAGATTCAATGGTGCGAAAATCTTAGTAATGTTGGAAAACTATATATTTCGTTACTGACACTATAAAGAAAGCCGACGTTTACGAGTGGCATGAACGCTTATGAAGATGTGGTGAGTTCATCGAGGATGACGTCGGCATCGAAAACCCATGTTAACGTCAATAAAGTGAAAGAGAAATTGTTACATAATCGCAAATTAACCATCAAAGAGCTAGCAAAAGACTTAAGCATTGTTTGTGGATCTTTTCAGAAGATTGTAGTTAAAGATTTAGGTTTGCATCGTGTTGCTGCAAGTTTGGTTCCAAAGGGCCCGAATTTCACCCCAAATCCATGATTTTCAAGACTGAATCCAAACTTCAGTCTTCAAACGCATCATTACTGTAGACGAGACGTGAGCTTATGAGTACGACATGCAATCCAAGCACCAGGCACTAGTCAAGTAAGTGGAGAACTCCGAAAGAACCAAAGCCAAAAAAACCACTTTGTTTTCAGTCAAAAAAAAAAAAATCGATGCTCACAGTTTTTATGGATTAAGGCGGTATTGTACACCACGATTTTTTGCCGAAAGGTCAGACAGTTTATAAGGATTATTATTTGGACATTATGAGATGTTTACTCGTATGAGAATCAGTTCGCCTAAAATGAAAGGATTTGCAGGAAAAAAATTCATCGATACAATCCAACCGCCATCGAATTCAACTGATATGACTCCCTGTGACTTTTTCTTGTTAGATTGAGCTACAAAATCACTATGGGGAATGCGTACGAAGAAAGTAATGGAAAAATCGAACACGGTTCTGATGGCTGAACCGAAAATAGAGTTTGAGAAATTTTTCAAAAGCTGGATGAAACGCTGGCAGAAATGCGTTGCAGTAGATGGGTAATACTTTGAAGGCGATAATATCGCTTTTGAGGAATAAACTTGTACTTTTTGAGTTTTTTGAATATATTCCTTGAACTAAAGGGCGATTTTTTACCTATTATCTTTTTAAACAGTTGGTTTAAACAGCTGACGCACGTTTCATGTTTTGTTTCACTGTCAAACATCTTCAGTTTGGTTTATAATTTAACCATGAATCGTCTTATAAACGAACAACGCTTGCAAATCATTGAATTTTATTATAAAAATGCGTATTCTGTTAAGAAAGTTTAAAGTCGAAAAATTGTGTTCAGCGACGAAGCTCATTTTTGGATCAATGGGTACGTAAATAAGCAGAATTTTCGATATGGGAGTGAAGATCAGCCAGAAGAATTGCAAGAGCTACCAATGTATCCAGAAAACGTCAAAGTTTGGTGCGGTTTATGGGCTGGAGGTATCATTGGACCGCACTTCTTCAAAGATGCTGCGAATCGTAACGTAACTGTGAATGGTGAGCGCTACCATGAAATGATATCCAACTTTTTTTTGCCCAAAATGCAAGAGCTTGATTTGTATGACATGTGGTTTCAGCAAGACGGTGCCGCATGCCACACAGCACGCGTAACAATGGACTTGTTGAGAGGCGAGTTCGATGAACAATTTATTTCACGTTCGGGACCTGTCAATTGGCCACCCAGATCGTGCGATATAACGCCTTTAGATTATTTTTTGTGGGGCTACGTTAAAGCTCATGTCTATTTCGACAAGCCTACTTCAATTAACGCATTGGAAGACAACATTAAAGCATTTATGTGTGAAACATTGGAAAGAGTGTGCCAAAATTGGACTAAGCGGATGGACCATTTGAAGCGCAGTCACGGTCAACATTTGCATGAAATAACCTTCAAACATTAAATTATATGGACTGTACTATCGATTTAAATAAAAATTGCATGCATTTTTCTGAATTTTACGTGTGTTTTTTTGAAAAACTTTCTTATAGCTCTTAAAAAATCACCCGTTATTTCATGAAATTAGTGTAACAAACGTATAGATATGACGAAGCATTTGTCCAGCCGCTTTAACTTCGTTACACCGAGGTTTCACTGTATTTATATATGGGTGTTTTCAATGTGGAAACTTGCAAGTGACCGAAGTTAAATTCGCAGCCAATGTTAGCAATGCTCCTTTTTGTGAACAATTTGTTTGAGTTCCTTAGAGCTTAACTTAATTTGAATCACTTCATGGACAGCAAACCTCTTCAGCACATTAGGTAACCCAATGTGACCTATGCGACGTTTCGGGCATTACACACACATTCACAATTTTTAGAAAATTTAAATGAATAATGCAATCAGCTCAATGGAAACGCTGACCCTTAAGCCGTTGGGTTCAACCTACTTTACGCCTACATAAATCACGTCAAATTCCAATGAAGCTCACTCAAAATCTAATAAGTATGCATGTATTTCATAATAAAGTTCGCATGCATAGATGTAGTTGTGTATATACGTACACACGCCCATAAATGCAAATGTATGTGAGTGAAAGCGAGCTGCCCGATTACAGGCTCGAATAGCATTCACCACTACCCTACAGTATAGTTAAACAGAACCACAAATTTACATGGACTATGCATAAATATTTCAACGGTAAAATTGCCACTTTCGCTTTAACAGCTTACAGCACAAAAAACATCGAAAATCACCAATCCCAGCGAATACGAGTACAGTAGGCATGCAAAGAGCCGGTCACACAATCGTTCACATGTATGTACTACAAATACATACATACATTGATATATTTTGTCCTTCTGACATCTCTGTGCATTACTTACGGTCGGACGGCAGTGAAGTGCGAGTTTGAGGCATCTGCCAGTAATGTAACAAAAAGCACGGCTAGGTTTTATTGGGACAACCTGTACTCACCTTTCACCGAGTAGGTCTTGTAATCAGCAAACATCTCCCCTTGACCTATTGCTGATGGTATTGTGGACAAGCACGTCAGTTCCATACGGCCATTGTTGTTGTGCGCCTCCTCCAAGTCAATATTAAGCTGGCTAAGTGAGAACATACCCCGCTCCTTTGTAGCCGCCGTTACAGCAGCTGCTGCTGCTGCAACACCAATGCCGCCGCCGGGATGTGATATTGGTCGTCCATAGCCGGCAGCCAGTTGACTCATCGGTCCGGCGTTTGGTGGTATGCCGAGCTCGTTATTTAGGTTAGGCGGCTGAGGCCCGAATCCGCCGCTGTTGAGGGTGCTGCGTATTATGCCGAGGGCATTCTCGTTGATGTGCCGGCGATATTTCTGCTTTGATGAGTTTCTGTGAAAGCAAATAATGCGAAATGAATGCAAAATCAGTTTGCTAGAGTACGAACTTGCAATAATAATGAAAATATGGGAAGTGCGGTGAGTTGGTTACATTATATTAAGTTTTTCATCATTTATTCTCAAATTCGATAAGTGCATCAAAATGAGATTTTAATTCGTGTGTTTTCTTAAACTACAAAAACAGTGAAATTTCATGTTGAATGGAACATTTTAATTTAATATTTAATTGAATAATTAAATGAATTAAACAAATAAAGTTTTAGTAAATTGGCTTAACCACGTCAATCACGGACTTGAGTTGAAAATGGATTTGGGGGTTAAGATATCCAGAAATAGGAGACATATTATCTAATTTTTTAATTTGGTTTAGAATTTTTGAAGTTATTAATGAAAAAAACTGTATGAACCTACAACAAAAAAAAAAATCAGAGAATGCAGCAGACGTGGCAACATCTGCTGATATATTCGAAGATTTGGACATTGATTCCAAAAATGCCATGACATATTGGTAAACTAAATAAATCAAATTCAGGTTGAATTGAAAAAGAAGTATACTAAATTTACCCAAATAAAATTAGAATTTACCAAGTAAGGAATGCTAATTTTGGACCAAACCGAACTTAAATGTATCTTAGTAAAATTTAATTTTGGACAGCTGTTAAATTTCTCAAGAGAAAACTCGATGTATAGGTACCACAAGAATTGACGCAAATGAACCATTTGAGCTCAAACGATCGCCAAGTCTGAATTGAACATCAGAAAGATTTGCTGTGTGTTTGGTAGGATTCGAAAGGAACCGTATACCTAAGTCCTACCTCTATGGGGCAAACATTCAATTCGGATATTTACTGCCTACAGCTAAGAAGAATGAAGCAGGCTATAATTGGCAAATAGGGAGGGCGTTGAGTTCCATCAAAACACCGAAGACTGTACACTCCGACGCCTGTTACACCGTGAGTTTAGATGTAAGGGCCTGGGAAATCCAGATCAGGCGTTTATCACCTCTCCAAGCACTTACAAAATATCGTGGTACATAACTGACCTCAAGATAGGCTTGAGAAAAAGATCATTTCAAGATAGAAGTGAGGTCTTATTTCACCGTGGAATTCTGAAGTTGACTTCAAAATGGACAGGAGTCAAAACGACTAATCTAATTCATAGGATATACAAATTTTGTTTATAAATGGTTGTATGTAACAACTTATAGAAATCGGGATTTACATTTAGCATTTACATATATACCGAAATGTTCAAAATAATGGGAGCAGTTGATTCCATTTGTAACAACATCAAGACGTCCGCCACAAATCGAACCGAGGAGGCGCTAGGCCAAACAGCCAAAAAGGGTGTAAGCGTCAATTATATATGCATAGTTGATTTAGATATGTCCGTCTGTCCGTCAATGCGAATGATAACGAAAACAATTATTTTTTCAATGAAATTTGGTTCTCTTTGTCCGAGGCAGTTGATGGACTTTAATCGACTTTAATTAGACTAAATCGTTCAATAACCATTCATCAATCTCATATAACTTTAATTTAAAAAAATCATGTGCAGCATGTACACGTGGTAGAAGTGAAACTTCTGTGTGTGAATGAGTGTGAATAAGAGAGAGAGAGAGAGAAAGAGCGAGAGGGGAAGAGAAAGAGACAGGGATAATTTCAAAAGAAATACAACAGTATAAAATTTGTGTAACCAAAATTCGATTTTATTAACTATATATGCATTATGCTATCATCTGTTGGTGGTTCAATTGGTAATACTGATATAATTGGTTTGTGATAGCTGAAATATGAAATAAATGTACGTGATTCAATATTTTCTAGATTACGTGTGAAAATTGCATCTAGTGTAGTTCCGGATTTTGTTGTTGATTCTTTAGGGTTATTGCTGCAAACCGAATGTTTCTCGAATTGAAATCAACGGCAAAGAATCATTGGGTCCGAAATTTACGTTGAAATCTCCCCCGAGAATCAATGGAATTTTGTCTTCGCCTCTTCCAAGTGCATTTGCACCTGCGTGGCTGTAAACCAGTAGTGAGCGGTGGATGAAATATATTAATATATGTCATCAAGATTTTGGTTCGGTGAGATATAGATGGCGGCTATGACAATAGTTTTTCCATTCAGCGTTTGACATTCTGTAATGCAAACATCGCCAACTGGTGTGACTTTGATGAATATGACTGAGACTGCCTTGCAGTCATTTCCATGTTTGGTGTGACGATATTTACGCTATCATCTTGATTGTGGTAGATTGCCACACCGCCAGCTCTAACATTTAGTCGCTTATATTTGATGACGCAATTGAAATTTGGTATACTAATATCCTCGTTATCGTTTAACCAAGTTACGGACAAAAGTGCTATACTCGATTTGCGGAAGACAGAGTCTGTTAAATCTGCGGAATGTGCTCGTAGGCTCTGACAATTAAGAGTATATACAGATAGCCCTCTTCTCTGAGTCTTGAAATCGATTATTTGTTTATCCACAGTTTCCAGTCTATTTAACGATACTCTCCGGAACTCATCTTGTAAATGAGGCTCGTCGGCCATGGTAGAATCTAAAATCATTTCCGTTCGTGATAATCCACAAGCCTTCAATACAAGTGACTCGTGATAAAGCAACGTAAACTAATGATTGCGAATGTTTTTTATCATATTCGTAAACAACTTCTGAATACGTGCTTCCCTGAGACTTGTGAATGGTCGTCGCACAAGCACAAACTAATGGTAAATGTGATCGTTTAGCGTTAATCGTTTTGTTGTTGTTAAGCGGGATTGTTGATGTGCGTCGTCCGATTGGTATCGTTGTTATACTGATATTATGCGCTGCAACATGACCAGCAACTCTTTCTCTCTATGTTATATATCTGTATACTCTGTCTTACAACGAAGCCTATGTCTTAGGTATAGAAAATCTATAGCTCTCTTTCTCCTTCTCTCTACGTTGTATCTTTTTTCACTCTCGCGTAACGAAATCTCTAAACGTTAAATTTTTTCCAATTCACTCTCCATTCTCGCTCAAATATCAGACCGCCGCTAAAGAAGTTGCACTTCAAAAAGACAAAAATGTGATATCGAAGCAAAATTACTCAAATTGGTACCAATTGATACCTTGTATGTAAACAAAAAATAAATAGTAATAGTAGTAGTAGAAATATATTTATTTGTTCTATACATTAAATATGTTTAGAAATGTTGGAAACTCTTATAAAAATAGAAATAAATAAAATCATAGACATTTAACATTTGATATTGTATGTCTGCAAAGCACTTCAATTTTAAACTGAGCGAATTCATTCAGAATCAGTTCTCTATACTTTCCTCACTTCTTTCCTATATTTAACACCTGTGGTAGATCCAAAACTTTCACTTTACCGATTATTTGAATAAATAGGACACCCAGCGATAAAATGGAACGTATCTTCAACAACATTTCAATTGGAAACAGTACAAATTGAAGAATAACAGAACGAGAAGGACGGCTCTCGCATTAAGCTTTAGTAAGCCACCGCCTCTAGCTCTAAAAGTCAAGCTCACAGTATACGCCGAGAGCTCAGTTTAACCAAGATATTTATATTCATTGACGATTTCAATCGGAACACTACCGTAAAACCAATGACAGCCAGCATGAATTCTTGAACATTCTCTGAAAACCATAATCTCAGATTTAATCAGGTTTACGTTTAGTAGTTGGTACAATAAGTGTAAAGATCAGGTGTCATTTTTTGAGAATCTATCACAGAAGCTCCAAGCAAAACGATATCGTCAAAAATATCGTAAAAATTAATAGCACGCAAGTAAAATTTTAGAAAATGTACGGTGCCGCACCCACTTTTGGTTAAAAGCGTATATCTTGAAAGAGACTTAGTAATTTAATTAGTTTTGAAATGCGATTTTCCTGTTCAGCTATGCTCGGACATGTGTACCATAAATGGCGCGTCGACACGATACACAGGGCTGAGGCTGTATACAGCTCCATGCATACGCAGATATGATATACATATATGTATGTATAGCGGTACTTGCGGTCATGTATTCCATTTTGGCGAGTACACATGCACCCACATACATACATACATATGCTCAAATGTTGTTTGTGAATGCAGTCGGTTTTCTTCAAACGACATCCACACATCAATCATAAAACACAAATATTTGCGATGTTATTATTTATTCGCTCGTTTTTATGGTTGTTGACACTAATGCAGCGTATTGCATTTGTTGGTGGGTGTGAATTTGCACCCAATCGAATTCGTGATTTCTAATACGATTCTGAGGGTAAAATGGGAAATCTTTCAAAAGTATGGCGTTGCGAAATAAACTGTTAAGAGGGACATAAAAATGCCATAACATGCCAACGTTACCACTCGGAGAACGACAAATATACTTATAATGTAAGTACCTATGTACTCGTATGTATATAAACATGTCGTCATTTGGTTTTTTATTGAATTTTTCAGTAACACCGATCACAATAAGGCCCATGAGCGTGTATATGGTACATACGTATGTATGTATATGTATGCACTACACTTTTATATGCTGAAAAATGTGAATACATTACAAAATGCTTACTGAATGGTTAAAAGGTGCTTACATGATATTTATTGGATAAATGAGAGAGGCGTCCGAATTTTCTGTGAGCACACGTGGCTTTACGTATTTTGATACTATTCTGAACTTTACCCAAATGCATTGTTAACTTTTGTTTTTGTTTGTCTCCTTATTTTTGTCATAGGGAACAAGCTTAATTTTATTACCGTTATGGAAAAGCTTAGTTTATATATGTTGTGTTTTTGTTAAATCCACATGCTCTATGTAGTGGCCTAATTGTATGAGCTCAAGTGTATGTATTTTATTCGGTGACAATTTGAAAGATTGCTTAGAAATTTGAAAAAGGGTCCGTAAGTTCAATCGTATTTACTTCAGGGACCCCGTTGCTTATTCAAAAGCTGTCCAAAAGACTAGAGAGCTTATTTCGGCCGAAGCTCCCAGTGTTTCAAGCAGTCGATTGCGATGACTCATGATTTTTGAGAGCACCACCTCAACTGAACTGAATTTTTTTTCGGCTGACCGATAAGGGACTACTACATGTGTATAAGTATAAGTATGAGAACTTTTTATAGACGTGAATGTGCTTTGTGCTTTGTAAAAAATATCGATATCTATTAACAGTATCTCGTTAGGTGAAAAACTTTATTTACTATTACTTTGTTTACATTTTTTTATTTTTATTTAATTTTTTTTTGTCGGGACAACTTTCAAGCACAGCACACATACAACATTAAGTCCATTGTACTGAACTTGACTTCCTTTCTTTACTTTTCTTTAAATCTACTCGACCTGCGAAAGTCGGTCGGACATGGCAGGGACAGTTTTGTCCTAGTAAATTACAAGTTTTGAAGCCGTTTTTCTCGACATTTTGGTTTTTTGGATTATTACCCTCTTGAAATAAAAGAGCTTGCATTTATTTTTGCGGATAATGCATACTTGAAGTAGATAGAGTGGCAGCGCCTGTTGTTTGCGCTGTTCTTTAATATCAGGTCAAGTGAGGAACAAAGAGCTACGCAACTCATTTTGCGAAAACTTCTAGAGAGGTGGGCCTTGTTTGGCATCGACTGGCATCTACTGAAACTAATCATATCATCTATCTATACGTCAAAACGCCACATCAAAAACTGTACCAGCTAAAATTCTGAAAGTAATTTCGGCTGTCACATCACAATGTTTTCTACCCGCTCATTTCACATGTATTCTTACGCTCGTCCAATCAGTCGTTGTTTATACCGCAACGACGTAACCTAAGTATGATGTTATTTTATATCACCAAGAAAATTTCAATTTTGTCATAAACAAACCACTGTCACATCTGATGTGATGTCAGCAAATCAGCTGATTCCTTAAAAATCGCTGAGAACCGGTTAACGGTCCAATGCTGGTCACGCCTCTACGTGCTGTGCATCGTGCTACCGCACCTTTTATTGAAGTTCCCTTGATCTGATTTTACTCAAACTTATATGTATGTATTTGCACATACATACCTTCTACTCAAATATGAACGAGACGGTATCAATAAAACGGTCCGCGGATGACATATGGCAAAAATAAATTTTTTGTTTTTTGGTAGGACTGTTATAAGCTTACATGACAAATTTCAGCGTGATATGTCACATAGTTTGTTTTCTGTGCTACTGTAAACAAGTCAAGCTCGAGTGTGTTCTTCGAATTTAACGATGGAAATTCAGAGAATTTGTTTGAAAGTTTGTTATTCCAACAAAATTTCGGCTTCAGACGCCTTAAAAATATTGCAGACAACCTATGGGGACTCTGCTCTATCGCGTGCACGTGTTTTCCAGTGGTACAAATCGTTCAAAGAGGGCCGTACATCGGTTGAAAACTTGCCTCATTAACGTCGTCCAGCAACATCAGTAAACGACGAAAACATCGGAAAAGTAAAGGAAATTGTGCTTGAAAATCGCAGAAATCGCAAAATCGGTTAACGCTGAAGATTATTTAGACGTTTTAAAGCGTTTGCGTGAGAACATTCGTCTTAAAAGGAAGGAATTGTGGGACAACAAGTCATGGTTCTTGCATCACGATAATGCACCAGCTCACACATCACGTCTTGTTCGCAATTATTTGAACAAAAATAATGTTTATATCGTTCCGCAAGCACCGTATTCGCCTGATATGGCTCCATGTGACTTTTTCCTGTTTCCCAAGCTCAAGTTGCCGCTCCGTGGAAAACATTTTGAGACAATTGAAGTCATAAAAGAGAATTCGAAGAACACACTCGAGCTTGACTTATTTACAGTAACACAGAAAACAAACTATGTGACATATCACGCTGAAATTTGCCATGTAAGCTTATAACAGTCCTACCAAAAAACAAAAGATTTATTTTTGCCATATGTCATCCGCGGACCGTTTTATTGATAACGTCTCGTTCATATTTGAGCAGAAGTTATATTGATCTAAAGCTATCCTCTTTTACTAATGTACAAATATTAATCCCGATATATCGGAGGTGTATATATTGGCACAATGGCATGACTCCCCTTACTAGATTACAAATTTTTCGTCGCTTTTCTCTGAAACCACTTCTGTTATGTTGCGGAAATTCTAAGCGAAAAAGATGAGAGCTATTGGTAGAGACGGCGTGGCATTTTCTAATTGATTTTCTCTGTATTGTTCAACGTTGGAACGATTTTGTAAAATTTTGTTTAATAAGAAATAGAAATCGGCTAAGAGCGGACAATAATATTTCTAAGAATCCTGCTATGCCACGGGTGTAGAAATGTATCCCAAATAAGCGTCCTATGAAATAGTTTATAATCCGGTTGCGGTGGAGTTTTAAACGTGGTACTACTTCTTGAGAAAGTCGGCTCGAATTGATTGCCCTTAGTACCGTAACCACTACTTTGTTAACTGTGCAAAGATTTCGCATTTGAAATGGGCAAGAAAATTCCCAGGGCGTTTAAAAAGGCTTTATGCAAATGTTCTTTTTGACTTCCTAAGTAATTTCTTAAATATTTACATACATTAAGGCACACAACCGAAAGCAAAACGAAAGCTTTTCACAAGAAGAAGTTCTCAAGAATTTGTACGTTTGCGCAGCACTTTGTTATTGCATTTGTGCAAAATGTACTTATACGTTCATACAGATGCACTGGCTGACATTCTCGTACTAACTAATGTGTGCATACAAACAACTACTTTCCTGTGAATTCATCCGTGTACGCAAAAACTACGCCTGCTTACAGCACTTCGAGTGTCATGAGTACTTTTACGCAAACATCGAACAATAGCAATAAAAAACATTATGCACTTAACGATCATCTTGGTTGTCAGTCAGGCAGTCATCAGCATCGTCATTTTAAGACAAAGCTGCAAGCAGTACAAAAACAAGAAAAAACAACACTTCAACAAAAACAACAAGGGTGAATTGGACTAGACCAACAATAGCGTTATAATCCAGATCAGTCTGCTTTCATGTTTTCCTTTCAGTCTGTTTTGCTTCTTTGCTCTGAGTTTTTGTTGTAATGTTTATGTACATAGATAAGTTGATTCTCTAACAATATGCAAACTGAACAAAAACAACTACTACATAAAATAGTTCGCAGTTGAACAACCCCTGTAGTCAACCGTACAAGTTCTGGTCACAGGTGAATTACTAGTTGCCCATCGTCTGTCTTTTCAATATTGGAAACTAGTATTTTTAACAAAGCGATGTCCTACAAAATGCGCTTCAGCACAAACTAATCGGCCTCTACGTCAGCATACACCAGTTAACGAACCAGTAAACCATTGAAGCTGTCCTACACCAGTTAATGAATTACATCATGCGTTACTTCATAATGGATAAATAAATGTAGTGGAATTTGCAGTGAAAATAACCATTGATTGTAGCAACAAATAAAAATTGGCAAAACGAATTAAAAACTATTTTATTATGCAACAAAAGATTACACACTTTTTTTTTTCTTGTCTCCAAATTTGTTGCTCGACTTCAATTTACAAATTTTTCTATTCTGAAATTAAAGGAAACCGAGTTCAAGTATAAATTTTGAAATATTGATATTGAAAAATGTAACAAAATAAGCAACAAACATAATAGCAGAACATTTGTTTTGCTAACATCTCTAATTGGTTATTTCTGCAACTGGTATACTTTTTAGTCACTCTTGAACTAGTACGACTTCTTCCCATTCATGAACTGTGTTCTCGGCTGCGGTAGTTTGGCTTTTCACTGCAGGAGCTACAGTAAGAACAGTGAGTAAAGGAACATTACTGCAAACACAAGGAATGCTCTGGGCTATTGAGCTACTCTTGTTGCAGCACGCACAAGGCCACCTTGGTTAGGATAACTATCAACCAAGAGCATGCAAACAGCTAACAAGGGCAACGTTGCTGCTACTTCAGCTAAACTAAAAGAGAAACTCTTTAAGTTGAAAAATAATAAAGTTTTTGTTGCACTACCGGTTTGAGGAGAACACAGACGCTGCCATGCAAATCAGGCGGAAATGTTGCGACTTCCTTGTGGGAAGCGTTGTGAACGGAAGAGGTAAAAGCGTAGGGGGAACAACAACCACAGCTGCACTGCTGGCATTAGACTTCAAAAGGAAGCTGCAAAGTGCTGGAGGCTGCATTCATGTCCTCACACAAACACAAACACAAGCAATTCAAATTCCCATTTTGTGTGCACGAGTATGTATGTATGTGAAATGAAGATGATTAGCCTAGCCTTGACAGCGGTAAAACTTTACATGCGCCAACTTAAACGCAACCAACCTTCGAAGAAACAACCAACAGCTGAAATGACAGCCTACATCCTGACAATTGATTTCTCCGATTGCCTCCGTTTAAAATAAAAAAATGAATATTTTTTAAATTGAATTGTGCGGCAGGAAACATGTTCAGGAACTGTATTAACAAGGAAATTGCAATAGAAGTAAAAAAGATGGCGTGTTTAACATAAGACTAACGAAATTTTATTTAAGACTAAAAAGATAATAATATTCTGACATGCCTCTAGGCGTAAAAGATAATCAAGAGTAAGAATTGCTAACAGAGTCGAGGGGAGTAATACTTACCACAGCGGCGTTTATGACAAACAAAAGCAAACGACTAATAGTGTTTTGTTTTCTTGGAGAAAAATTACATCTAATTTTATGGCGACAATACGAAATGGTTGCATATCATTTCCACAATAATATAATACATAAGTAATATGAGCTGATTTCGACTCACCAGCCTCCTGGCGAGTAAAACGAAAAAAAATTGCCTTGAACCCCACGTTCGTGATATGATTTGGCAGCACTTCATTATTTTTGTTCGCAAAGAAAGACATTTTAAAGCAATTTGTTGTGATCAAAGAAATGCAAAGGTGACGAAATACATCTAAATTTAAGGTGTTGTTAAGGAGCTTGATATCTTAAAATGATCATACAAAACAGAAATATTGTTGGAATGAATTTTTTTATTGTAATCTGGTAGATAGTTTCACGGCATTTATTTTTTTTTAATTATATCCGGCCTATTTCTATCGTGGCTCCAAGGTAAATGGTTCATTCGATCAGTCCAAATTTTCACCTCGTTTCACAATAAATCTGAATAATAAATTTAGATAACTCTAATTAGCCAATACGAAAGGCAAACGATAGTCATTTGGCTTTAATTCTTGCATGAGCTGCATTTCATAGGGACGTAAGTCAAGACCCTTCCAATAAATTTCGATTAAAGTTGGCAAATAACATAACAATAAAAAAAATATTTAGCTTTCACTTGAAGTGTTTGAGAAAAAGAATTTGCAGAAGATTTTAGACCTCTGCTAGCTACGGCGAGTATCGGAGGCTATAAAACAATGAGCTGTAAAAGCTTTACGGTAACATACACACAGCGGAGCGAATAAAGATCCAGCGGCTCCGCTGGCTGGGTCATGTCTTCCGGCTCTGAAAGTTGTTCGTTGTGGTACCAGCTGGTGGTTGCATAGGAAGAGTATGTCCTCTTTTGGGCTAGAAAGGTGTGATCAACCAGCGTCGGTTAGCACGAGAAGGAAACGACTGGTGCGCTTCATTAAACTCGGTCAAAATATAGGATTGGGGGCATATTGTTTATATTCAGTCGTGAGAATTTCTATACAAAATGGAGAAAAGAGCCGTTGATTTTTTTGGGGGATACTGATATTGATATATTCCTATAGAAAAAAGCAATCTATAACCCAGTTAGCCACGTTAAAAGCAAAAGAGAAAGATCCCACAGGTTTTCTAGGTTGCAGTTACTTGAGATTAACTAAAAGTACATATACGATTACGATTACTGTATGGCGGCGTAGGCTCCGAAAATTTTAAGGCACGTAGTTTTAACCTCAGTGATGACTTTTTGAATACTTTTATGAGTATTAAAATATAAATTCGAAGAGAAAATAACACTGAAATTTTGTTCCCATGAACATTTTAAAGTAGATACTGAATTAGAAATTCAGTAAGACGTTGTGTACTTTCGCATAAGTTGCTTTAGAACACTTTTAAATATTTAATGAAAAAGATTATCTTAGTTGGTTAATTTCATCTTGAAGTCTAGCCACGTCACTAGCGTGTTGTATAACCGAAAACATTTTGAAGTAGAAAGTTTGTAAAAGAGAAGGAAGTACTAAACCAAACGCAAAGCAGAGGGCCTAAAATACTCCCTTAAGAGACCGCAGAAGAGGGGTAAATTTTTGCATTGTATAAGTATATTAAATAAAACTAGCCAATATCGTAAAAAAAAAAAAAATAAATTGAAATAAAATTTCGAAACCGTAGAATATCGAAAGGCACTATTAACAAACAATTTCTCATAAATCAAACTACTCTGTGTAGAGTATTTTTGCGTCCACCACCATTCATTGTTGAAAGCCTTCGAACGCTCTTATTTTATTGCAAAATATTTTGTTTTACTTCAATTTAGACTTTTTGAAAGTTTTCGACCCTCTTTTCGGTCTCTAACTTTCTTCGAGATACACACATATACAAGCATATGTATTTTTTGAACATTCTTTTTAAAAGTTTTTCCTAATCTTTATAGAGATTTGACTGTAAAGCTAGTGTCTCAAAATTTATTGCCGCAACAACAAACATTGACAACCAATATTATTATTAACATCGTACCAATATTTCAATTTCCAATAGGTTATTTTCAAAGTCACTGTCTGATTCTGTACATTTTTTTTTGCGGCGTACTTCAAGTCAAATTTCGTATTGGATGATGACTCTACGTGCGTCGGCATTGAATCTACCTAAACATTTGATTTTGGGTCCATGTCTGTCTCTAAAATAGATGCCATAAATGGATGTCACTACTGTTCTAAGGATCTTAATGAATAGTGATAATAACGGTTTTCGATCCTATTTTCTTAAACAATGTAAATGCACTTCAGCAGCTGTAATATTGTGCTTGATTTATTGGTTCACTTGAATAGAGGCACTAACCAAATAAGTAACAAATATAGGATTTTTTTCATTTATTATTTAAACTGAATAGCTTATGCTGCCACCTTCTTTATAAATTACTTCATAAATACGTTAATGAATGGATTTTAATAAATTCTCCAGAAAGCCTATCGGAATTTAAAACCAGACCGTTTTAATTACGCATTCTTATAAGTCTTATGAGCGAACCATACCCACATATTTTCAGTAGTGTTGATATTTGGGGAATATGGGGGCCATGCTAAAGTTTCAACGTTTTGGGATGCAATCCAAGTTTATCCCACACTTAAGGGGGGAGCCTGGTTTATAAGGTCAAAAAAATCAATTTTTTTTTTCGTTTTAAGCGATTCCTAATATAATTCAGAATATTCACACAAAGTTACAGAGACTAATTCTCAATATTTCCGTAGATACAAAGCCAAAGGTAGGCGAGCGTTAGGTAGTTACGCTGTGACCGGACAGCTATAGTACAAACTTTATCTTCTTTTCTCGACTTTTCATTTTTATGATTTCTTTGAATTGGCGTACATGAATGAAAAAAAACTAATGAACCTTTTGAAATGAATCATAACTTGTTCCCTTCAGTATTAAATTCTCATCTATTTGAACTAACAAAATAGATACAAAAAATTTTTTTAAGATTTTTATACCAAGTTGAAGATAATTTTTTTTTTATAGAAAGGCATTTTTTCGTTTAAAACCTCCAAAAAGTTGAAATTTTGGAATTTTTCTCAGTTTTCTTAGTTCAGCTAGAATAAAAAATCATGATAATTAGAAATCCATTTGAATTTTTTACTTTAGATAATAATTACGAGCTGTATCTTGTAGGCCAGTTGGAAACTCCAGCGTGGCAGGGCTCTACTAATTTCTATGTTAAACATTTTTTTCAACTTATTTTAACCAGTACAAAAATTTTTTATACTTTTTAAATGTTCATTAAAAGATAGAAAAAACTTTGCAGTGCTAAATTAATTTTTTCCTTAAAACAAAAAAAATCGCAAAGAGATGCAATTTTTAGACCTCATAAACCAGGCTCCCCCCTTAAAGTGTTTATAGATGCGTTATACAAAGATCCAATTAATAGATCCCAATCTTTCACAAAAACATGATTCCAGCAGAGCTTTATAACAATTCAAACGCGCCATAGGGGAGTAATCCCCATACCATAACACCTCCTTCACGGCAGGGAAGTCGACTCAAGTACTTTTTCTCCTTCCTAATTCATGGAAATAGTAATTGTATCCATCCATCCCATCTAGATTGCACTTCTTTTCGTCACTAAATACTAAATCGAGGCCGGTGGTGGTTCTTTGCGAAATTTGTTCAAAAGCATTAAAGCCATCGCAGTTCTGCCCTTGTAGTTCTTACCATGGAAGGCACTTTGTTTCACCTAAAGAACCCAAACGCTTCATCATTGACCAATCTTTTTGGCAATTTCATTGATTTCGGTTTGTCCTTTTTCGCGATATAGTAGGAATGTCTACTTTACCATTTTATTAGAATTAAGCATTAATGCGCAAATAATGTAAGCAAACTGGGTGTCTCTATTCAAGTGAACGAATAAATCAATCACAATATTACAAATGCTGAAGTTTGACTGCTCTCAAATACCGTTAAATGGAATAATATTTTGATGCATGTTTATTTTCGAGCAAAGTACAATAATCTCTTTAATCATCAGAAAATTTTAAGAAAAATTTTAGTTATTTACAACATAGATGTGACGAATATTTAATAGGTTGGTGATTGGATTTGCTGCAGGTTGCCGCAGCGGGGCATTGGGTATGGACAATTAGGTACTATATTCCTTGCGACTTACTAAGAAAGACGTAGACTCCACCTCATGCTTCCTAAAGGTAATAGTGGCGTATCCCAAACAACAGTTTTAAAATACATATATAAAGCGTTTTTCAGTAAGAGCGCTTCAACTTTTTTTTAATAAAACACAAACGGTTTGACTTTTTTAACTAATTTTTTTTTATTATCGAGCTTGAACATATACATTTAAGTATGAAATTCGATTTCTTTTGCATGACCACCGCGTGCACGTTTTACGAAGTCCAATCGTTGAACCCAATTTTCGACCACTCTTTTGCATAAATCGGCCGAAATTCCAGCAATTTCGCGTTCAATATTGGCTCTGAGCTCACATATCGTCGCCGGCTTCATACTGTAGACCAATGACTTCACATAACCCCAAAGAAAATAGTCTAGAGGCGTCAAATCACACGAGCGCGGCGGCCATTCGACCGGTCCATTTCTGGAAATAATGCGCTCATCGAACTTACTCTTCAACAAATCAATTGTAGCGTGTGCTGTGTGGCTTGTGGCCCCGTCCTGTTGAAACCACATGTCGTCTAAGTCCATACCATTCAATTGCGGCCAAAAATAATCGTTTATCATGTCGCGGTATCGATTTCCATTCACAGTAACGTGCCGATCGTTCTCGTCAACGAAAAAATATGGGCCAATTACGCCGCCGGCATTTAAACCGCACCAAACAGTGATTTTTTCGGGATGCAACGGTGCCTCATGAATCACGTGTGGATTGCTTTCTGCCCAGTAACGCATATTTTGCTTGTTGACAAAGCCATTGAGCCAAAAGTGAGCGTCATCATAAAATGGCCGTAATGCTCTTAAAGTAGCAGCAACAGAACGATTATTTTCATAAAAAATTTGCACGATTTGCAATTGTTGCTCAAGTGTGTAGCGTTCCATGATGAAATGTATACTAATGAAGTTTACAAATGACAAGCGAAAAATAAAAAATAAAGCGTCGTTCGCCCTCCCTATCGGAAAAAAGTTGAAGCGCACCTATTGAAAAACGCCTTACAATATACATATATAGATACTATCGAAGTATACATGTATACATAAAAAAATTTCTGAAAATTAAGCGTTTCTGCTAAGTTTGCTTAAGGGGCATCGAGTAGCATACATATAAATATGTATGTACATGTATACCTATTTACCTAAAAACATAAACAAATCATTTTTCAAGTGTTGGGCCAAGCTTTCCCTTCAGTTCATAGCGTGTTTTTTGATGTTCTACAAATAGAGGGTACAAAAATATGATGCCATCTCCGAGCTGAAGATGGATTTTATGAGTAATTGTTTCATATTAGGAATCCACTAGGGGGTTTATCATTTTGCGCTATTAAGAAAAACTTATTTAGTCATTTAACTTCTCGTGCCCAGAGGGAGACTCGATTCGCGCACTTGCTCGGCCACGGCACCTGCGTATACTTGTGTATGCGTTGTTGGACACGAGCAAGTACATTATTTGCACTGACCTTCCTATATACTTAATTGCTTCTTTACCATTTAGAGTACATATTTACACATTATTATGTACCCACCGATAGTTTTTCACTGTCTGATTTGTTTCCTTTAACTGCCATTCGCTTTCATGAACACTTTCTGTGAAACATTTTTTAATTCACTCTCCCAGCCATCCTAATGAACCAATTAAGATAATTTTTTTCTGTCTCATAAGCGCTAAACAAAAGGTAAACAATTCATTACACTAAACAAACACGGTACACGTATCACTTTGTGGTTCCGTCGTGCCGAGTCTCTTGTTTATAAATGTTGCTGTGCAAAAAAAGACTCAGGCGTTAGTTGGCGGTGCAGGCCTGCAACAAGGACCATATACACCACAAGTACAAACATACATATGTATTTGAAGAAAGGCGAATATTGGTATATCATTGGGCTGGTATGTTGAAACAAATATGTACCTACATACATAAACACATCCAAACATACACACATACCTACATACATATGAACCCATACCTGCTTGATTCTTGAAGCTTTCAATGTTGTTATTGCCATTAATTTTCCTCGACATATTACGGCGCACCTTAAATGAGAAAATACCCACCTACTTACACAAATACAAACAAAAGCCACCATTCATTAGGAACGGACGCATTGCGCCATGAAACGCACCCGTTGCCAACTGGCGCCATCGCACGATACATTGCACACCGGCTAGACTACGAGTAGTTTGAAAACGAGGCAAACACAGGTGTAGATAATTTTGAATTTCACATTGCTAGGTTATTTCAGTGCTACAAAACACTACGCTGGCCAGTCGCCAATGCTTAAAGGCTACCGACATAGTTTTAACCAGCTGACAAATGTAAGGTCAAAGTGCATATCTACCTATGTACATATGTATGTGTAATAAGTAAATTTGTATATCGTATGGTTTAATGGTATTGATATCAGCACCGAAGTGTAAAAGCACCAGTTGCCGACTTGCAAAAGTGCCGAGACCTTGGACACAGAAGGTGATGAAGTGATGAAATGTCTGCCATCGGAATGGAAAATTGCGCCGTTTGCATTTTAAGGTCGAACTGGCTTCTGCCCATATCAGGTTGCATGCTAGTGCGTCATTTGCTTGGATACATTTCCGGTAGCATAAAACAACTTTTCGTGGTTTCAAGCTAGAACTCAAAACCAAACTTGCACAGCTTTTTACTGAGCTATACGAGTTGTTAGTCCGAACTACGCGTAGGAAGTAAGATAGGGAGACTCAGCTATAAGTTTACAATTTACTTGTGAAATAAATTTGATTGGAGGGTAGATAAAGAATAATTCTTTCAAATTATTTTAAAAAATATTTTCGTAATTGGTCTTGCTTACTGACTTATTTATTTATGTAACTGCAAAATATGCATGTGTGATTGTGTTAATATTTACATGTGTACGTGCCTTGCAAAATATTGTGCGACTAATCCCTAAAATGAGTATTCAGGGATTAGTCACCATGGGGTACGATTGGGTATTAATTCCGCAATTTCGAGCCACTTTTACGCAGTTTGAAAGAAAACATAAATAACTACTTCACTTGCCCATGACGACAATCGCGTAATGTGAAATTTTCAAGTCAAATATGTATTCGAATTTAAAAAGCATTAGAAGGGAAAAATTGCATACAATTTCCATCACCGGCCTTAACAACCATGCTGTTATTTTCCAAACTAGACAAAGAAGCAAAGCGAATGGACCTGGTGGTGAACGAGGACAAAACGAAATACCTCCTGTTATCAAGCAAACAGTCAGCGGACCCGCATATCGGCACCCACGTCATTGTTGACAGTTATGATTTCGGGGTTGTAAGAGACTTTGTTTATCTAGGAACCAGCACTAACACCGATGAAAATACCAGCCTCGAAACCCAACTGAGGATCTCTCTTGTCAACAAGTGTCACTTTGAGTTAAGTAGTCAAATGAGTAGTAAAATCCTCTCTCGACTAGCAAACAAAACTAACACCGTATAAGGCTCTTGTCATGCTCGCCTTAACGTGTGGCGCAGAAGTTTGGACGATGACAATATCTGATGAGACGTCACTTGGAGTGTTTAAGAAAAGGATTCTGCGGAAGATTTTTTAACTTTTGATGAACAATGAGCTGTATGAGCTTTACGACG
This sequence comes from Anastrepha obliqua, assembly GCF_027943255.1. Lineage (NCBI taxonomy): Eukaryota > Metazoa > Arthropoda > Insecta > Diptera > Tephritidae > Anastrepha > Anastrepha obliqua. The sequence goes on from NC_072892.1 coordinate 81,238,320, forward strand.
ACATAGACATAGCGCAGCGAATAAAGATCAGCAAAAATCAGTTATCGCAGCAATCAAGAAAAAAGGAAGGGAAAAACTAATAACTAAAATTTGTTGGCATATGCCAAGACTTAAACTCCAGATGTCAAGTGTACATCAACCCTATAACCTATAGGCTATTGAGCTGCCTACAAATGTAAAATTCAATTTTCAAGACCGGTTAGTCTCACTTTATGGCCATTCGGACACAAAAGGGTACAGTTCATTCTTTATAAAGAGATTGAAAGTGGCTATAATCGCATTTTCCTTTACGACTGGTAACGAACTCGTCCGTCGTAGCTGAATGAGTTGGTGCGTGAGTATCGTTCGGTAGAGCCCAAGAAACACCGGATATGAAACACGGAATGATAGAAACGGTTTTTTCTAATAGCGGTCGCCCTCTGCAAGCAATGGCTAACCTCTTAGTGTGTTTCTGTCATGAAAACACTGAGTGCGGCATTAAATGGTAAGTCCCCCCATTTTTGAAAAAACAGACGCATTTCACAAATAGGACGAAAAAATCCTCTATTTCTTAATTATCCAGGAGAAGATTAAAAAAAAAATTTGGTAGTAGAAAGTAAAAGTTTAAATTATTCTATACCAAGTTGACAAAAAAATGGGATAAAGTAAATAAAATGATTAAAGATTGCATAATATAGATTTCCGAAAAGTACCAGACGAAGAAACTGCTGAGTTGGAGCATTAGACATAGGCACAAAAAGCTTCAAGGCATATCCGCGATAAAACCAACTTGAATTGTCGCAACCATCGGAGTACGAAAAACTATTATAGTTTCCATAAATTTTCCCACTTTACAGGTTTCAGAAGTACTATAGACTTAATAAAACTATTTCGATATTTGCTCGAGCAGCCAAATAAAAAGCAATTGCACGTTTCGCTCATTATAAAACTTAGAGAAATTTGCCCTTTTTTGCGCTCCGCTTAGTACGGAGATCGGAAAAGATGGGGGCATTTATTTGAACTTTTATTCATGATAGAAGGAAAGAGAATAGAGCAAAACATTTTGGGGGAGTTTCAATTCAGAATCGAGCTAATCATTTATTGTTGCCAAGCTTTTTTTTCTCTTTTGTCTTGTCATTTGTAAACTTCATTAGTATACATTTCATCATGGAACGCTACACACTTGAGCAACGATTGCAAATCGTGCAAATTTTTTATGAAAATAATCGTTCTGTTGGTCTACAGTAACAAGCCGGCGACGATTTATGAGCTCAGAGCCAATATTGAACGCGAAATTGCTGGAATTTCAGCCGATTTATGCAAAAGAGTGGTCGAATATTGGGTTCAACGATTGGACTTCGTAAAACGTGCATGTGGTGGTCATGCAAAAGAAATCGAATTTCATACTTAAATGTATATGTTCAAACTCGTATATGTTCAAAAAAGTTCAAAAGTTGAAGCGCTCTTACTGAAAAACCCTCTACTATAAATTAGCCCCGGCATAAAAATAGGCATCCGGATATCTTCTAAATGTATTTGAATATTTTTTTTATTGAATGTGGAACGTTAAAATGTACTTAACAAAAAAATATTCTTATTTTTTTACACGCCTCCTAAGTGCATACAATTCTCTTATTGATGTAGTCGAGGGTTTCTTAGAAAATAGCGAGCCAAAAAGATGAAACCATTGAAGACAAAATGCTTGTAAACTACGAAAGCATCGAAGCCACAATGTCTTTGAAAATTAGTTTTCTAAAATGTTACCATATTTTCAAACTCTAACAAACGTTTTAGAACGCTTCGGTGACGAACATGATGAGCGATTCCAACAAAATATTTCCAATGTGGAAAAGCGATTTGATGTACTTACGTATCGATTTGAAATGCTCGGAGAGTTTTGCTGACCGTTACTGCGCGAGTTAACATTTATTTATAGAAGAGATGGATTGAATTATGGTTTTTATTTTTGTTTTTGTTATTCGTTGGATGGTTTTGAAATAAATATGCATGTTTTTGTGTTTCTTTAAGTTACGCTTTTTGTAAATTTTGGTGTTCATATTTTTTAGTCGTTGTACTAACAAAATTGTCGCAAGCCATCTTTTTTTAACTAGCGAAACTGAAAACTAGGTTATTTTCGCAATTACATATTATATTAAACCAAAGAATAATGGGTCTCTCAGTGCAGAAAATGAAAGTAATTCAAGGAAAACAGTAAATATGAGAATTTTTTATTAAATCGATGCCAGCAGCAAATGCAACCAGCCATGGAAATTTCAAATGTATCAAAAAGTGGTTAAACATATTTTATATAAAGCAAATGTAAGATATCTTTAGTTTGTTTGTAAAGATCTTCGCATTCAATAAAAATTTTACTCTTTTATCCATATCATTCATCGCGTAGGACAACTTTTTTAGAATGAATTTTATATGGTGAGACTCACATTTAAGATATAAGTTTTAAAATAAATAAATAGTTCTTATATAGGTTGCAAAGTTTTTGAATTTTAGTGATGAAACCTCAGTAATGCTCTGAAAACAAACAAAAAATCAGAAAATGGTTCCCAAAAAAAACAAATCTGACCAACTTTGGAAAAACAATACGAGTATGATTTTTACCACATAAAGGTAATAGCTCAATAAACAGTCCATGAATAAATAACTAGAACCCAATAAACAGAAGGAAACGGATAGACATCGGAGGGTTATTGTAATAAACTACAGCGCGTTGAATAACTATAGCGCTAGGACTTACTGAAAGGTTTTGAGAATTTATTTGTTTTTTATTCAATTTTCATAATTTCCATATTATTTATAGAGACGTTATAATATTGCAACTAGTATGTAAACAATAATACCAACAAGCAACTTGAATTTAATATTTTTACATTGTAAAACGAAGCATATATACGAAAGACATATAACTAAAAATAAAATTTATGTCACTCGTTTTGCATGAGGTTTGCAACTGTTATGCGCTTTAGCCGTCTTCTCGTAGTATTCAGCTGAAGTAAGACGGATGCAGCCACATTGGCATGGTTTTGTAGCGTTGGCAAGTTATTTCGTCACCCCAGTAACTGTTAACATGCTAAGATCACGGTGAAAATCATTGTTTCGTATGTAATATGGCGCATTTACTATGTTTCGTAGAACCTTTTGCAGACGAAGAATGGAAGTAATGCATTTTTTGATTGCGCATCCCCAGAATTAGATGCCATAGGCCCAGACAGGCTTTTAAATTTGTTGAAGGTTGATAATTTAGAGCACCGTAAATTCAATTAGGCAATGGAGCTTTTTGAGTTTCAAATCTGTTTTAGAAATTCTGAATAAAAAATGTGAAATTTATAGTTTTTTGCAAAGTTTGAAACTTGTATTATATGGTGTTTGCAAGAGAATGAACTATTTTCATATTTTTTTATTAAGACTAAATAAAATACAAATAAATTGCTAAATTTGTCCTAGTGCTATAGTTATTTAATGCACTGTATATTTGATAAAAAAGTGCTTATTTGTTAACAACTCTACTTAAATTTATTAATACCTAGCCTACGAGTTTTTTCCAAGTTTAACCTTTGCCTTCTTTATTAGCTCGAGCGTTCGAAACCTCGTAGACCAACAAAACTGCTGGGCGTTCTCCACTCATTTTTTCGTTACTCAATACTCGATTGTTGCCCTGCTATAATGTCAGCCCTTCATTAGTTCCACAGTCTGTGATTAACCGCTCTAAGTTTTTGACCAAAATGGTTAATAGTCAACTGGAAACGAATTCTAGCATTAATTGCTCGTGGCGAACTATTTGAATACCAATTGAGGTTAAAGGAGGGGTGAAAGTTTAGGTATAATTTTTCTTTTTATGAAACGAGTATACATATATACACCAAGTTGTTGAACGTTAAACAGATGTGCATTTTTACCTACCCAACACGCATTCACTAATAGATGTGATTCAAAAGTTTCACATACAAAGCTTCTGATTAGCCCCAAAATGAACTCACTCCGATGGAGTTAGCTTGACATTATCCTTTGCCACAATCCGTGGCTTTCACAGTTTCCATAGGTTCCTTGTGTTAAGTTTAGCGCGTGCTTTTGTGGTACTGGCTGCCGTTTAATTACAAGCGCCTGCTTTGTGGCCGCCATCCAGTTGATAGCTAACTACCGAAAGCCACTCGCAAAGCGATTGCAGGCAAACCAAGTATAATCAAAAAGTACGCGCACAAAAGCGTGTATGCATGCCTGCATGTTCATACATAACTCTGCCTAAGCATGTGGGAGGACTGGCAATATCATATGAATACTAAACAGCTTTTTAAGGAACGGAGGGACATTTTTAAAAGAGTAATAATTGGGTGTCGTAAATGAATACAAAGCGAAATTTCTTCCATTTGCGAGAGTGTACCGGCGAACACGTTCAACATGTGCGCCATACTATTTGCGTGTACATACATACAGTCCGCGACAAAAATATAGAATATTCAGGTTTTTTGTTGCAAGGCAACTAGGATAAAAACTACCATAAATTATAAAAAATAAATGGATGTTCTAGTCGTGCGTGGATATGTTCTACTTATAAAAAAAACCTCTGCCATATGTCGAGATTTAAATGAATACTTTATTATACTGACTATGAATCTATTTAAACTTTTCTAGTACATTTCATTTCAACAGTTAATACTGCACCATAGTAAATCACACGAATGCCGACATTCCTTTTATATGGAAAATACGCGAAATACCGTCAGTGGGAAAAAATTATCAAAACTAGTCAAAATATCACATTGTTCATTAAGTGTACGCCGCGGCGGCCGCCTTAGCTGAATCGGTTGGTGCGTGACTATCATCCGGATGAGCGCAGGTTTGAATCTCCGTGCATGAAATAACAAATGGTAGAAAAAGTTTTTTTCTAATAGCGGTCGCCCTTCGGCAGTAAATGCCAAACTTCCGAGTGCATTTCGGCCACAACATGAAGGCGCACACCACAAATCGGAGGAGGGGCTCGGCCGACAAACAAAAAGGGTGTAAGCGCCAATTATATAGGTATATATAATTAGCTGGATGCAACAGAGCATATCTACATACGCACACTAGACTGATTCGAAAAAAAGTTGCACAAATCCACCCTTGTATTTAAAGCTTATGTTGAGAGGACTTCAACATTTAAAAACCGTCGAAATGATTTCTTCACTTGCTTACATCATATTCTATTTTCAAAAATATAACATCATTATTCCAGTCTTCAGGAGTTATGTATTTGTTCCTATGTCCTTTTGAGCTCCGAATTCATTTTCACATAGTTGAGTCAGTCACCCAGAGTTGTACCCACAGAAGATATCCTTTTTGTTTCATCAGCTTTAAATTCATTAAAAGTTTGCTAAAAAAGGTTGTAATCCTTAAACTTTTATAATATTAAATATTATCATTTAAGCAGCATTTAATAACATGCAGTTTTCCATACATGCTCAATTTTTTTTATGTTCGGGAATTAAAAAACTACGTGGAAAAATATTACGTTGCTGATTTTGCATTTGCTCTTCTTTTAATTTTCACTGTCAAATTTTTTACAAGTCTCATATACAAGGTGGCACAAAATTCATCATCTAATTTGGTTTTTGAATAATTTCTTTACTAAACAAAAAAAAAAATAGTTTTTAGTAATGGAAATCTTTATATTGACCTTTACGCACTCCATTGCTTGTCTGCCTGGTTCACAAGTGTTAAATATTATCCGACGGCATTTGCAAATATTATAAATCATCCGACGGTGTGATTAATTTTTTCATGTGCTTATTTAAACATAGCAAGGGAGAATGTTTTTCGTTAAAAGTGACAAAATCGCGGCGTAATCAACTTAATTACTGATTCTTCCGTTAGCCTGACTGTGCGGAGTAAATTTAAAATTACGGAATCTCCTTCTGTGCAGAGAGTCAACTTGGAGAGTATCAATTTTCAGAAAACGAAATTATAAATATTTCAGGTAAACATCCCGAAGTGGAAAACTAGGTTGTTTATTACAGCTACATATGTCATTTTTGCTGACTTTCTTTGCCGTTCTCAAACCATTGATTTGTATGTGTTGTGAGTGAGTCTACCCGTGCTGTCGGTATTGATAAAAAACGCCTGGGTCACATTTTTGGGAAAGTTAGAAAGTGGTGAGCATTTTAATTACCATTACACTGTGGAACAAATTCAGGTTAGCAAAAGTTAGGTCCATTCTGAGAGTGGCGGGTGAAAATAGAGGCGAAATTAGAAGACCCGTATCGCGGCGTTTGTTTATGTTAGTTCGAATTTTTTTTTAATCGGCCTTCGAAGTTTGCAGTCAAATGCCGATTTTCAGTATATTGTTTATATGGTTTTTTGGCTATAACTCGTCGACTAATTGATATTTTTTCAATCTGTAAAAGCCAAATTATTGCTAGAGACCTGTGCAATAATTACAATTTTTGAAAAAATTGATTTCGAAAATTTTTATGGTACTTATGAGGCAAAATGTTGGAAAAATTATTTTTTTTCATGTTTTTTGAAAATATTTTCAACAAAACTAAGTCTTTTTTACATTTTGTGTGGTCTATAATATGCTTCTCAGTTTCTTAAATAAATGTAATTTGAAAAAAAATTGTCTTAGTCGACAATTTGCGCTTTAGGCATACAGTCATAATACAAAACTTGCGTTTTTTGAGCTTAATATTAATTTATTTCTCATTTTTTATTTACCAATTTTGTTCAGTGTTGGTTTTGAAGAAACATAGAAAAAGAAAATATAAAAATATGGAAAAAAATATAATTTTGAAATGTTAATAATGAAAAGTTTTAAGTAGAAAAATAAAATAAATTAAATTAATAATTTGGCCAGCTGCCGTTTAGCAGGCGGCTGTGGATCAACATCACTGCTCTCTCTAATGTCTTGGTCATCGTCATCATCATCAGAGAGATCGATTATTTCGTCCAACAGATATTCTGGATTTTCATCTGTGTCTTCCCCTTCTTCCTCTGTTTCCTCGTCTTCCTCTTCTTCAAAGGTGTTTTTATACCACCAACAAATTTCAGCGAGTATCGCATCTGGAGATTTCTTTCCTCTGTACCTGAAACGAAAATAGTTTTCAATCGTTAACATGTTTAAATTGTGCACTCTGACCAAGATATTAGAAAAATCTAGGAATTCAAAATATGCACACTCTATAGTTACCTTATTTCAAATGGAAGCGCAGTTTGGTGATGACGTTCGCCTTGCTCATCAGATTCAGTTGGCAACTGTTGAGCGAGTTTTTCAAGATGCTGATGCAAGAGATGAATTTTGTATGACATATTAACCCCAATTTCAGCGAAAGCTGCCAACATGTTTGCAACAGATTGCCTGTAGTTTTCTTCACGTTCTTTACCCAAAAGTCCTTTGATGACTGCTTTCAATGCGAGCCATCCATTTAATTCTCGGTCTGTCAGAACTTGCTCAAAATCTTGACGACTCATTAGTTTCCGTATGTCGGGACCATTAACAACCCCTTCCTGAATTTTGGCCTTACTTAGTCTTGGGAAAATATCTTTCAAGCGGTTGAATACTGCTGGTCTTTTTGCGATACATTTCAAAAAATGCAATGCCAAGTTTAATGTGGAGCAACGGCAACAAAATTTTCATTTCAGGAACAAGACTTTCGTGTAGCCTATTGTCATTAGGCCATTTTCGCCCAATTCGACTACTCCAGTTATGTTGTTTGTACTGGTTTCTTCCTTTAATACCTTCTCCGTATCGTGAATCCCAATCGCACAAAAAACACGGATATTTTGGACGGCCAGATGCTGTTAAGCCTGTAATCAAGGAAACTACTTTGAGGTCGCAGCAAATGCGCCATTGGTGTTCGTTATATTCGACTACTTCCAGAATGTCTTTCAATTTATCGAAAGTTTCACTAGTGTCAGTGCTATACGCAATCGGAACAGAAGGCATTCTATTTGTCTTGTGCAAAAGCACAACTTTTAAGCTGATTAGTGAACTATCGATAAAGAGACGCCAATCATCTTTTTTATAGGTTAACCCTATCGCCTCCATTAACTTTTCAATATCGTTGCAATAAGCGAAATTTTTTGCATCATTGACATTGAAGAACTTTTGTAACTCTTTTTGGCGTTTTCGATATGCTGTTACTTTTGTACCTTTCGTCAGCAAATTATTTCCTTTCAAAAATGACGCCAGTCGTTCTGATTTTTTCTGAGTCAAACACAAATTTGCAACAATTCCATCCAATTGGTTTTGTGTTATTAGGATTGGGTCCTTTGATGTTTTATTTGATGTACCTTCACCAGGGTTGAATTCTGAGGAGAAATCCATGGGTGTGGCAGGGGTGGTTGTAGTACTGATACCTGTTTGAAGATCAGTACTTCGGTATGTTGGTACTGGAACGAATTCTGAGTGCGGTAATGGTAATTGGACACTTGACACTGCTACATAAGTTTTATTCTTTGTTTTCCTTCTATTCAAAGTTTTATTGTAGTTGGTACATCCATAGCAATTTTCTTCTTGATGTGGGCTATTATCTGACCAAATCATTGGTACACCAAAAGGCATAGCCTTCTTCTTTTCACTTTTCCATTGCATAAGAATTGAATAGCAATTAAAGCAAACTTTTTTAGGGGCATAGTTTACGTCATTGATAAACTCTTGCGAGAAATATTGTCTATAGATTTCCAAAAAAGAATCAGTCACATTGCCGCATTTTTCATCGCTTACTATGAAACGTCCACAAATATTACAAAAATGGTTCATTTTACATGTTGGTTCCGACATTTTTAATACAATATATATTATAGAATGTTTTTTTTTGTTAATTTTATGAAACTGATACACTTAACTTAAATCACTCAATAAATGAAATAGGTTCCAAAAGAATGAATAGCAAATTTTATCACGACCGAGCGAAAATTAAAAGACATCAGCTTCGGCTGAGTTTCGAGTCTTAACTGAATCTTTATTTTTAAAATTAGTTCGCATGCAACACAAATGTTTACAAATATTATTTTAATAGCTATTGATTGTTCCTGGAAATTCCCTTTCTTAATTGTATTCTGGGAATTTCCTTTTCCTTAATTATTTTTGGAGCATGCTTTCTTCTCGGAAAATCCCTTTTTTAATCCATACTTAGCATTTCCTTTTCTTTAATTGTTTTTGGAATGTTCCTAATTCTTGAAACTTCTCTTTTTAATTACTTCTACCAAAATCGATATTTATTTAATGGTTTTGGGGATTTTTAATTACTATGTGTTTACTAGGAATTTTGGGTTTTTTTACATTAGTTTTATGTAATGAATGTGTGTATATCGCACAAATTTTCGACTGATACTATATTTTTTTCCATGATATTTATGTCATGGATTGAAAACTATATTTTAGATAAGAAAAAAAGCGAAAAAAATGAGTTGCTTGCCAGATATTAAGAAATAATAAGGAAAACGTTAATTTTTCGAACATTTTGTGACTTTCGTCAAAGTAGCTGCCAAAGTATTTAATCCCGTAATTTTCTTTTCAAATTACATTTATTTAAGAAACTGAGAAGCATATTATAGACCACACAAAATGTAAAAAAGACTTAGTTTTGTTGAAAATATTTTCAAAAAACATGAAAAAAAAATAATTTTTCCAACATTTTGCCTCATAAGTACCATAAAAATTTTCGAAATCAATTTTTTCAAAAATTGTAATTATTGCACAGGTCTCTAGCAATAATTTGGCTTTTACAGATTGAAAAAATATCAATTAGTCGACGAGTTATAGCCAAAAAACCATATAAACAATATACTGAAAATCGGCATTTGACTGCAAACTTCGAAGGCCGATTAAAAAAAAATTCGAACTAACATAAACAAACGCCGCGATACGGGTCTTCTAATTTCGCCTCTATTTTCACCCGCCACTCTCAGAATGGACCTAACTTTTGCTAACCTGAATTTGTTCCACAGTGTTACACGCGCCAATATTTAAGTTAGTCATTTCTCACTGCTTAACCCGCGCGTTGTTGAATGAATTCTAGAAGTAGGTAACACTTATCCTTACTTATGTTGTAGTTCTCCCGAAGTTAAATGATGTAAATAATAATAAGTAAGTGTTAACCTCAATTTTTGAAAGTTGTGATAAAACAACCTGTAAGTTCGTAAAAAAATACATATTTACTTTATTGTAAACCATTTCCAATTGAATCAATCATTACTTTCGAAGATAAACTAACTTTTGAGGTCTTTTCGCCAAAATGATACTCCAGAAAAGTTCAAATGACTTTTCCATTATTATTAAGAATAATAGGCAGAATAGGTTCTTAAATCATTTCCACATGAATTAATAAAACGTAGGTGGAAATAGATTTACTTAATTATCATTAAGACACACACATATTAAAGGAGAAATAATGAAATAGTAATATATTTTGGTTTTTTTGTTTACGAAACCATTTATAAAAAGTAGTTGCAAAATATATAAAATAGTTGAAAAGCGGAAAAAATGTTATCGCTCGACTCAATGAAAATATTTTTCGAAATGTCATAGAATTATAGACAATTTTTGATAGTTTTATTATTGCTAAATATATTGATTAAAATAGAGTCAATTATTTTATTTTATAAAAAAATACTTTTTCAGCAAAAATGGAAATCGAAAAACAGTTTGAACGCATTTTTTTAATGAACATCAAGTACTTGAGATTGATATTTCAAAACGGATATCTTATGGGACTACAATTCTGGGTAACTGACACAACTATGTGAAATGACTTCGGAGCTCAAAAGGACAAGATCTAGAATTCTCCAACACTAGAATAATGGTATACTATTTTTGAAAATAGAAAACCAATAAATAACCAAGCTATTATAAAAACCATTACGGCGGTTTTAAAAGAACCAAAAAAAATTTTTTTAAATGCCAAAATCCTCTCAATATAAATTTTAATTACAGGAGTGAAGTTTTGCAAAGTTTATTTGTTTTGTACGGCGACGGACCAGGTCTAATATTCGCATTTCGACTTTTAGAGTAAAATTAATATTTTTTCATTACCAGGGGTATGCTCTCATAAAAAATTGAACTTCAATAGTCACATAGTCTATATTATATAAAATTTTCAGTTTTTTGCTTTATAAGTAAAAATAAAACTCAGGTGCCAATCATTACTCTTAAGAGAAAAAATATAAATCACATGATAGCCATTATTCCTGAGCGAAAAACATATAATTGAAATAATCATTTTGCTGCACGGGAAAACTAAAAACCAAATCAGAATTCGTCCCTCGATCAAAAATATAAAAAAGACTAAATCGTTATCCAAGAAAAAAAAAATCAAATATAATAAATAATTTTAATAAAAGAAATAGTCAGTAAATATAGTAGTTATACTTAAAAAATAAAAATCAGATAGTGATAATTCAATGTTTTAATGTATAATGATTACGATTCCTAATATTTATATACAATATAAAACAGGTTATCGGAAGATTTCATATAATCAGTGTTTGCATTAATTAATTCGTAGCAGCAATCTCTACGAAAACATTGCTCTGCTCTACTGCTCTGAACTTGATCAGATGAGTAGTGGAGCAGGTAGCTCAGAGCAATAGTCACTCAAATTTTAAGTGCTCTCTGTAGTTGGAGTACTAATAAAGATCTTGGAATCGACCGGAGCGCTGCTTCGGAAATTATTCATGTGTACTCCAATTACTGCTATTCCTTTCGCTTCTGTTGCTGTGCTACTATTCCCATAGCTGCTATAGGGTGGGCCATATAAAATTTGCTTTTTGAACCGGCTATAAAAAAAAACGAATCAATATTTTTTCAAATTTTTTTTTTTATTTCACATTTTCGATTGTTTTGGGCTCTCAGCTCCGAGGCGGTCAACTGATATCGGAATTTCGGCTGATTATTCGGTTTTCAAAAACGGTAGCCAAAAGTTCGAGTGTAACTTTGGCAGTGTGACAAGTTGCACCGTCCTGTTGAAACCAAATGTCTTCCATGTCATCCTCTTCAATTTTTGGAAACAACTCGTTGAGCATGTCACGGTAACGCTCGCCATTTGCTGTAACCGCGGAAGAAGAAGAAGAAGACTCACCACTTTGGAAATAGGTTTTCAATATTTCCCAATTTTGTTCAAGCGTATAGTGTCCCATTTCGCAAATGTCAAACCTTTAAGTAATTTATGAACACATTTGACATGTCATTTGTGTTACCATTATGAAAAAAATAGGTGGTTCAAAAATCAAACACTATATGGCCCACCCTGTATTTGAGCACTGTTCGTTTTTGCTTTTTAGATGTATTTTTATGCGTTTTTGCGGTGCCATATTGAAGACATTTCGAACAAATTATGTTGTTCAGGGTAGAAGTGTTGTTGAATACAACCTAAAATTATGTTTTTTATAGTTACTGAACCCTCCAAAGTTTCATGTTAAAACATATAAAAATGCCATACTTTATGCTATACTAACCTATTGATATCTGGACTATTTTTTATGGATTTATTTTTTTTATATGATTCTATAATTCTGAATACAGATAAACAAAGAACTATTCCTTTTTCAGAGTTTTATGAGAATCTTTTTCATTCCAATTTTGAGTCGCCGCCAGCTAGCCTAAATTTTCAATAGCATCAAAGTTTTTTTGTCGTCGCATTATTATATATACTCGGAGGTGTGCTATTGCCTGCCGTGGGGCGACCGCTATTAGGAAAAACTTTTTGGTCTTTCACCGAAATTCGAACCTACGTTCTCTCTGAATTCCGAATGGTAGTCACGCACCAACCCATTCGGCTACGGCGGCCGCTTATTACTCGCATTAAATTACAAATGCCGATAAGAAGGATATAAAAATCGACACTCTGTGAAAAGTGTTCATTGCGCGCTCAGGCCAACTTATGGTGTACAACGATGAGGCCAATTTTTGACTTAATGGCTACGTCAATAAGCAAAATACCTGTGTTTGGGCTGAAGAGCAATTCCAAGCCATCCAAGAGCAGGCGTTACATCCATTGAAAACAACAACAACATTTAAAACGAATTATCTTTAAGAAATAAAAAATAATAAATATTGTCCAATCAATTTGAATTTTTTTTTGCAGGGGCTGAGACTTAAAATGTCGCACGCATCATCCTACGAAATAAGTTATCAAATGATAAGGGTTCAAGAGGCAGGATCCCTGGCAATAAAATTGCATATCATTTCCGTGAACCCTTAAAAGGTGATATTTCTGTGTCTACGAACATAAAATCTTCGGAATAGCATAGACTAAATAGCACCAGAATCATACCTTGGATTACCTACAAATCGCATGGTGCAAGTATACGGAATTAGGGGCATTCTCTACCACAGATTACTATGCAATAGAGTTCCGCAGACATCAGAATAACTGCGTATAGATATCAATTATTTAAAGTTCGTCCGTAAGACATCAGCATTAGTCTTACTCACCGCAAGCTTCGACCCATCTATCGAACGATAGCGGGATAACCAAACTTGTAAATCTTTTTGAATTTTTCTGTTTCAGATAACTTTTACGTGCTAAATGGTGGCAACCATTTGACATGCAAAGACCAACAGAAATGTCTGTTAAATGAGTGAAAATAAACGCATTGAAATCAAGTAACCGTACCTTAAAAATGTAATCATTCATTCTCTTACAAAACCCATATAAACAATACAAAAAACTTCAATAATTTTTTTTATTTCAAAATTCTTAATCAGAATCTTCAGAAAATTCCGATTTTGCGATTGTATATCTCTTTAAATGATGGATTTGGATGTTTCCTTCCAAATAAAAAAAATTGAGCTTTTATTATATTGAGAAAATGCTTTAGTTATTTAACGCAAACAACAACTTAAAGACTCAGCATGCGTTAAGCCAACAGTAATAATAATATTTTATAAATTTGTATGTATTTCTTACTTATTTTCTCAATCTGTGAACCCAACCAAATGCCCCTTAAAATTCTAAAAATGTTTTAAGAAACTTATGCAAGGAAAAGTGAAATTTACACGTACGTTGCTAAATTTTTGAAATCTCGACGCTTTTATTCATTTAAAATAACTTTTTAACAAAATTCCTACCTCACTATTATTTTTGCCAACAATTTGTATGAATACGTCTACTGTGAGTCGATGCATTCATAATGTTTGTATGCAAATATGTATGTTCTGGTACTTTCCTTCCTATTAGCTTTATTTGCTGTAAATAAATACTTCACGAGAATCTCGGGTAAAAGTGTCAACTTGAATGTGTGCTGTTGTGTTCATATACGAACCGAGGTTGATACTGTATGGAAAGAAAGGTTTTAAAGTGTGTGTAGCTGTAGCTGTTCAATAGTTTGTTTTAATACATGCATATGTATGTGTGTATGTAAGTGAAGAAAAATTATAGGGATATCTATCCCCGCAAGAAAATCAGCTTGATCTGAACTGGCTCCTTTTATTTATATGTATAAAAATAAAATGAGATGAACAGAAATAAAGTTTTCAATTTGTTGAGAACTAATTCAAAACAACAAAAATCCATACGCGTATTATTTATGGTACATGTTTTCATTCTTGTGGCTGTCCTGTCTGGTCTCGTAGTACCCCAACCAGCCAAACTAATTTTGGAAGACCTTGTTGACAGTTTCTGGTTCTGCCTTAAGACTATCTGTAATTTTCTTTTTCTTAACTCTGGATTTTTGCATAACATCGAACTTTCAGGAAACTCCACAAAAATTCGTCACTAATGATTAACTCAACGCTATTCAAAAGTTGGGCAATTATTCTGCTTCCACGGTAGTTTGGTAGTTTCGAATTAATGGATTTTCCTGCTGGGTAATGAGTCACTGCGCTACATTCTGTGTGCGTGAACTCGAGTGGCTGATATTGAGACGCAATGGCGCGTATGAAAGTGTAATGTGCGGATTAATTGTACATTTGCTGCCTTTCATTAAAGTTTATTTTTATATCTGACTTATGTTTTTATTTTGCGCTTCGTAGCTTTGCCGTAATTAAGCTAATGTTCTATTTTACAATTTGCTTTAAGATTTTATAAAATTTAGCTCTTCTCATAACATAAAATGTTTGTATGTGCATGCATGCACCCCAAAACTATACTTAATTAAAAGCAAACGTTAATGTGTGACTAAATAGGGGTAGTAGCACAATCGTTGGTGTTACATACACACACACACATTTGTTCAGTCAGCATAGTAGATAGATAGAAAATTAAAATGTACAACAAAAAGTGTTTTTTTGATTAATGCATCGATCCACGTACATACATATATATACACATATACCTATGTATGTACAGACGCGCAACTAGGATTTTTTAAGGCGGATTAGGTCGTGGTTTTGTGAAATAATATAAAGCAAGTAAATATTTAGAAGTTTCATGCAAACTTTGTTTATAAAAAGTGAGAAAATTAATAATAAAAAGAAAAAAATAATAATACAAAAAAAATAATATATATATTTTTCAATAAAAATAAATTAAATCCAAATAACATTGAAACAAATAGAGATATTTAGTGGCATGAAAGTAAAAATATATAAAATTTGATTTCGATTATTTACATTTTACATTCTTTCCACCGTGATAATTTGAGCCTCTACAGATATAAATAAGTGTTACCCCACTCAACCGGTCTTCCGAGGTCATACTTTCAGCCTCTCACTTGATAAGAGCTAAATATATTTTTTCTGTTTTTGTGTCAAATTCCTTTTCAGCCTTTCTTCGGACTTCATATTGCAAAATATCATCAATAAGTTATCACTACAAAAAATTATCAAATTTTTATTTTAAGCATTATCGTCAAGCCCCGAAGTATTATAGGGAAAATCTGTATGAAAACCCATGATTCAATAATAAAAGGTTTGCTCAGTAAGCAGCTTTCTCATTCCCTCTTGACAAATCGGCTCCCTTAGCAAGACACTGGGTTGCTAGCTCTAGAAATTTTAACTAAAATTGGAGGAAAAGTAAAATTTGTAGAAAAAACATTTCATTTTCAAAATGGACTGCTTACGAGCAACAACTCGCTCAAGAGTTTTCATCGGTATATTCAGGACTATGGTAGTATGACATGGAATACATACCGCTTAAGTCAGGACATGATAGAGTATTTGACGCAATCCGAGATCGAGATGGAGAATTTACAAAGCTTTATTTCCTATGATGTGATGATTTAAACGGAACTCATGGTTTACAAAGAGCTGACGTTTGCTAAAGAGTTACAGCAGGGAGAATTATTGGATAGTCCCGACGGAATCGATTGCATTGCAGACCTCATTATAAAACAGTTGGCAGAACTTGTTTCCAATGAGCCCACCTTTCTATGGATGGATGAAGTGTCCAGAGGGGGCTTAGAAAGGCACAGTACCAGTATGAAAGAGCTTCTAATAAAAAACCATCTACCGGAATCGGCTTAAAACTGTAGGGCCTTCCAATTCTGGAACGCGCGCTACAAATAGGAGGAGGATCTCGGCGAAACACCTAACAGAATTGTACATGCCAATTATTTATTTATTTTTAACAAAATAGTTTCATATTGGCGAAACTTCGCGATTGGTTTTAAATTTAAAAATTAATTCACAAAATAAAATCTTGAGTTATGTGAAATAATTTCTTGTTTTAATATTAGACTTGGCAATTTCCGCTAATCACTTCAATCTATACCATTATTTACATTGAAATATTATAATTATTAAAATTTATAATATTTTTTAAGCCTTTCGCAGTTTGTTTCCATTTAAGTAACAAAATACTATTTTGCTACCATTTTTACCAAAAAGTTTTTAGTTTTTTCCTTTTTATGCACCTTCTTAAATACAACCTTTTGTAAGGGAGTGTCAAAATTCGAATGCCACTAGTGAGCAAACCTTTAATAATTGAATATTGATTAAGGGGTTAGAAGTAGTCAGAATTTTCAAAAAATTTGATTTTTTTTTTGCATTTTCTTAAAGTATAAAAAAAAAAGCTTCGATCAGGCACAAGATTATCTAAAACTAATTTCTCTTGTCCGATTGATTTTAGATGGATATCCAAGGACTTGTGATGATCACCGCGAGGGACTTCTAGAGAAACGGGCTCCCCACAAACAGCAATAACTTTTACAATTATTATTTTTTTTTTGAAATTTTGCTAAAGTCAAGTCGAAACATGATGTATTAATGCTAAGTTTTTATTTTTGTAAAATAAAGCAATTGACTAGCAAAAAAAAAATTATTGAAAATCACCATATTTTTTGGAGCCTCTTACTATCTCTAACCTCTTAATAATAATAGGCATCTTCTATTCGCTACATAAGGACACTGGCTAACGCTTGGCGAAAAGCAGAGGCCCATATTTAATAGATACTAATCATGTATTTAAACCAAATTTGGACGAAATTAATGCAGCTGAAAGAAAATAAAATAGCCGTTTAGTTTTTTTTTATGGATTGGTTGCAACTTTAAAATTTAACTAGTTTTCGAGATAACGCATTTGGTGTAAATTTCTTCCCTTTTTTTCCTTCTAGTTGTATATAGGTGTATATGCGCATCCAAAATAAAAACTTAATTACTATTATATTTACCAAATTTGGTTATATTTTCTGTAATTATTATAATAATTTGTCTCCTAAATACTTTATAATCAACGTTATTTGCTCTATCATTGCCGATTGAAAATGGATTAGTTCAGTTGCCAAATAAAAATGCAGCAACAAGCGTGTTACTATTTCATTCGCAAGTCTAAAGCTAGAACTCCAGACCAAAGCTCATAGCGATTCTTATAGCTGAATAAAGCGCTGAAAACTACAGCGCCCGCAACGCTTGTTATGGAGTTTTAGCTTATAACACGTTCACATATAAGTAGATGATCTACTTTTTCGCGCTTAACTCAAAATCTGTAATCAGAAAGCGCGATGGCCCATACAAAATTTCTCTCCCAAAATCTGAGATTATAAAATAATCCCGGATAATAACGATGCTTATTGACATACAACCCTGTGTTTTCTGTGTTATCGATAATTACGAAAGTAAGGAGAAACATCAAAATAAAAACTAAATAAAATGGATGCCGGCAAAGCAAATAGAGCTGTAAACATAATTGTAAAAAAATTTTTGTTAAATATTATTAATTAGGGAGTCATTTTACAGAAAAAAGCGTGTGTCCATAAACGTTTTGTCCTCTTATTACTTACTATAAAATGTAACCTCAGTAAACGTCTCATACGGATTTCCTCCAATTGTTTATTATTAGCAGCCAATCGCGCAATTAAATTAGCTATTCCTTCTCCTTGTATTTTCTTCATATCATTAATAATAATTAAAGAAACCAAAAACACCGAAATATTCAGACAAAATAATTTCTATGAAGAAAAACCTCTCAAGCAGTATTGACAGCTGATTGTAGATTTTGCAGGTAATCTGCCATATGTGAACGGGTAGATTAATTTGGTGGATTTATAGGTGATATGTGCATATGTGAACGTATTATTAGGTGCTTGGCATATTATCTATGCATGTCATATTTAGTGATTATCGCCTTGATTGAAGTACAAGTATTGTTGTTTTCTTTGATCGTACGCACGTGCAGAAAACATGTACGGGACTTAAATTATAAAAAACGTTAACTTTGTGTCGAGAGTCATATTTAGTGATTATCGCCTTGATTGAAGTACAAGTATTGTTGTTTTCTTTGATCGTACGCACGTGCAGAAAACATGTACGGGACTTAAATTGTAAAAAACGTTAACCTTGTGATCGTACGCACGTGCTCTCGACACAAAGTTAACGTTTTTTATAATTTAAGTCCCGTACATGTTTTCTGCACGTGCGTACGATCAAAGAAAACAACAATACTTGTACTTCAATCAAGGCGATAATCACTAAATATGACTGCCGAATTTAAATCTATACAAAATCTAATCAGCTCAATATTTATTGAGTATTTATAAATGCATGGAAGTACGATAGTCACGTGTAAGTTGTGAGTCGACTTCTCTCAGTGATCAGTTGAACATGAAGGGGCTATTAGTGCTCTGCGGCTTTTTAGGTAAGTATAAGTGGTACATTTAAAGTTATTAGAAAACTTCCCGGATTCTGAATGAAAGATTAATCCATTTTTAAACGTTTGAAAAAACTATTACCGATTTTAGTCAAGGACGTTGAAACTCCTAAACTTTCAGTCAGTTAAAAAAAGTGATGTGAAAAAAGTGCATCTGTTTCTGTGAAAGAGACATCTTTACGAGTTTATGGAACCTTCAAAGGTAGAAAGTGACTGTGCACCAGCGATAAACGGTTCACTAGACCGGGCTGGATTACTGAGGTGGCAGTCCTTGGTCGGAAAAAAACCGAGTTATTACTGTAACGTATAACCGGCGGTCATGGGAACTACTGTGCAGCAGTAGTCGCATCTGCTCAATAATGGTCTCATTCGATCACTCAATCGTTGCGGTTGCAATTAATGGTATCTGGTTTCCTGTGACGGTAATCACCAGATACGAGTTTCTTCCTTATCTCTCCTGCAAGTTTAACTCGCTTATTGAACTATTTTATGAATTCGTATGCAATATATGTACAGTGATGTGCGATGAAATAGAGACCCCTTCAACCAAAGTTTTCAAATCAACAGGTTTTCCAAAATAAGACTGATGATACACTTTGTTTATTTATTTTTATGCAGTGCTAACATGTTGAAATAATTTAGCGAAACCAATACAGTGGTTCATGTCAAAGAAATAATATAAAAACTAAATTTTTAAATAATATAAAAATTAAAATTACTAAAATAGAACCGAACGTCAGAAATTCTTATCGATAGAGTCCTGAGTTCTTAACAATAATGGGTCCATTCCACTATTCAAAGCAAAGGCTCGTTAGACCCCAAAACGACGGGCGACTACTTTTTGAGGAAGATATTCAAACCAGAGATTTCGTAAATCTCTAATCCCGTCAACAAGCACACCACAAACTGGAGCAGAAGCTCGTCCTAAACTCCTGACAAAGATATGTTGTGTACAACACAGATAGATTGCAAGTGGAATTTTGGCAGTTCGCTCCTTAATTTGTTTTGAGAGTTGAGTTGCGGTCTTTTATTATAACATAATTTTATTTATTATATTTTTTCTTTTTTAGTAGTATTTTTTTTCCTTTTTTTTGTAGTTTTTAATAGTATGTTTTAAATTCTTCTTGAAAAAAGTTCATAATGCGAAGAATATTTCTTTATATGTGCGTAGGTGTATGCATGGCACACATTTTTTAATACCAATTGATTTTCTATTTCAAAGCTACAACATGCGCGCTTCCTTTACGTCAAAACGCTCTGGATACAGTCGATGCTGAAGTCACAGATAATGTTCGTTTCTACCTTTACACTGCTTCAAATCCGGAAGAACCGCAAGAGCTACGCATTGACAATAAGGACTCGGTACAAAAATCACTATTCGACAAAGGCCGTCATACAAAGTAAGCATTCCGTTACTTTTATAAAATAGCTGATATTGTCATAAAGCATATCCATCTTTCAGAATCTTGATTCATGGCTGGGGTGGCTCATATACGACTTCACCAAATGGCGTGCTGCATCGAGCATATTTCACGCAACAGGATTACAATATAATTTCAGTTGATTGGTATCCCTATGCCAAATTGAATTACATATCTGCCCGTGCGAAGGCGCCCATTGTAGGCGAAAATATTGCCGAGTTATTGGATTTCCTACATGAACAATTCAACTTAAACTATGACAAAGTGGTGGTGATCGGCCACAGTTTGGGTGCACACATCGCAGGCTTTTGCGGCAAGAGCGTAAAGCGTGGGAAGATTGCTGGGATTGTAGGCTTGGACCCAGCTTCTCCGCTTTACAGCTATAATAATCCTGAAAGTCGTCTCTCCAGTGATGATGCCAAGTTTGTGATAAGCATACATACAAACAGCAATTTTAAAGGATTCTCAGAACCCATTGGCGCAGCGGCATTCTATCCGAATTGGGGTCGCATACAACCAGGTTGTGGTTTAGATTTAGATGGCGTGTGCTCGCATGCACGCTGCATATCTTTGTATGCGGAAGCTTTACGCGGATACGGATTTGTGCCAATGTACCAATGTGGCGATTATGATGATATTTCATCGAAAGGTGGCTGCACCCAAATTGTAACTCAAGTGAAACTGGGTGATCCACTGCAGATTGATCAAAGAGCTGGTATATATTATTTCACAACAAACTCAGAATCGCCATTCGGAGTATTGGGTGATAGAAGCGGTAATAATGAAAGTATTGAATATGTTGTTAACGTTCCTGAAGTATAATCTAATAAATGTTTTACTGGTAAAGTCTCTCTTAAGTATGTTTTAGTTAAAATAATTTCATGTTTGCCGTCAACTAATGCGGAAGCATAAATTTTTACCTTTTATCGCCTAGGCAGGCGGTGGCGTTAATCTGACTTAATTTAGAATTATCTCAGGCAACTGAGACAACTATCTTAGTGCAACTGATGCGGATTGATAACTAGACTTATGGTGCTCACACCCACCAACGGAAACGTACGCCCGTATCAGCTGACACTATAAAACCAATGCCCGTATAAATCAATTCTCACCAACGTCCCGTTCCGTAGTATCGTAGATCGTTGTTTCATCGTGTCAGTTGATACGGGCGTACGTTTACGTTGGTGAGTGTGAGCACCATTAGCGGATAGCGGAATTTCAGCACTGCCGAGAAATAACAGTTAAATCTATTGTGAATGAAAAATAATTAAACTTTCAAAGAGATCAAGAAACTGGCATTACATCCAGGTTTGCACTAACACTTTCGAAATTACATCAATTGTTTTGATATTTCAGAGCAGCTTGAAAATTAGATTTCGGTGATGCCGGTCTTCGGAATATCCATATATGCATATAGATACTCATGGCGTAAAGACAGCGATAGTTTAGCGTATAAGAGATGCATGGGACGAAGGAAAATGTACACCCATATTAAATATTATGCTTCTTTTTACACAGATTTTCTACCGTTTATCCACTGGAATTAGGCACTTCAGCTGTCTTTGATTTTTTTTTAATTTAATTTTTTTTAATGTACCACGATTAAGGCAGTTGCCTGATTCATTTTATGTTATTTTATAGAAAATCGGTTTAACTTCGTACCATATTTTCGGTCTAGATGACACGAATGATATTTAGAATAATTTAAAGCTTCTCAAAACATATGTATTTATATGTATACTACGAAAACATGTCATTGAAGATTTTATAATGCAAATCATGAAAGAAATAGTCATAAGTATGTCTGAATACTTATTTTATTTTAATAGTGCCCTTAATAGTAAGCTGTACTCGCACATTGTGATGAACTTATACTAGTATAAAAATTTTAATTGAAATTATACCAAAACATATACAAACACATACATGTGTACATACATACAGTGATATTCTAGCGAATCCTCAATAAATCTAATTAGTGGCAGAATCCATTGTTGAGCCGGTCCCACTCAGCACACCAGTAACACCCAATAGTGTCTCTCCAATAGAGTTAACTGGATTGACATCTGTCCCAAGACCTACCCCAATAGCACCTGCAAGACCCATGCTGGTACTAGTGCCAACACCATCTGTAACTACAGGTGCAGGAATTGCGTTGCTAGTGTCCACAATACTCCGACTCAATGCTGCAACGTGGGTCCGCATATGCGCATTCAAGCGTCCCGATTGTGCAAACGTTTTGCCGCACACTTTACATTCGTGTTTACGATCTTTAGAATGTAATTTTTTATGCACGCGAAGAGACTTCTTTCTTTGATATGTTGAACCGCACATGTCGCATGCAAATGGTCGTTCAGTGCTATGTGTTACCGCATGCACATTTAGATCGTGGAAACTGTAAAAAGCTTTGCCACAAACATCGCATTTTGCAGGTCTTTCACCGGTGTGTCGGCGCATGTGTGCTTTGTATACCCCGTGGTCGCGACAACGTCTTCCGCATATCTCACAAACTACTGGTCTTTCGCCTGTATGGCGCAACATATCGCACCCTAAATACAAAAGGGTCACAACTCAAAATGTGTCTTCTGCTCAAATATGAACGAGACGTTATCAATAAAACGGTCCGCGGATGACATATGGCAAAAATACATTTTTTGTTTTTTGGTAGGAATGTTATAAGCTTACATGACAAATTTCAGCGTGATATGTCACATAGTTTGTTTTCTGTTCTATTGTAAACAAGTCAAGCTCGAGTGTGGAAAATTTTGAGTTGTGACCCTTTTGTAAAGGGTGTTTTTTTTAGAGGTTAGGTTTTCAAGTTGGCACTACTTTTTTCGTAGATGGTCTTTTTGACAGCTGTCACTTGATTTATGCTCAGTTTGGTTTGCCATTTCATAATGAATAGACTTACACCTGAACAACGTTTGCAAATCGTGCAAATTTATTACGAAAATAATGGTTCGGTTCGCGCGACGCATCGAAGAAAATTTTGTTCAGCGATGAAGCTCACTTTTGGTTGAATGGGTATGTCAATAAGCAAAATTGTCTCATTTGGAGTGAACATAATCCACAAGCCATTGCTGAGACGCCGTTACATCCTCAAAAAGTCAATGTTTGGTGTGCTCTATGGGCAGAGGGAATCATTGGTCCATATTTCTTTAGAAATGAAGCCGGCCATAATGTTACAGTCAATGGAGAGCGCTATAGAGCCATGATTAATGACTTTTTCGTGCCTGAATTGGACGATGTTGATGTGGACGACCTTTGGTTCCAACAAGACGGCGCTACATGCCATACAGCCAACGCAACAATCGATTTATTGAAGGAAACTTTTGGTGAGCGCATTATCTCGCGCCGTGGACCTGTGGCGTGGCCTCCAAGATCGTGCGATATAACACCGCTGGACTATTTCTTGTGGGGCTATGTGAAATCGCTTGTCTACGCAGATAAGCCCGAGATGATTGACGTCTTGGAAGAGAATATTCGGCGCGTTATTGCTGACATACGGCCCCAATTGCTGCAAAAAGTGGTCGAAAATTGGGCCTCTCGGCTGGAATTTATTCGAGCCAGCCGCGGCGGCCACTTGCCCGAAATCATTTTTAAAACATAATGGCAAACCCTTATCTTTATAATAAAGCTAAATTCTTGGCCATAACATTAAATTATATACGTTTTATTTCTTCTTGAAAACCTAACCTCTAAAAAAACACCCTTTATTTAGGGTGCGATATGTGCTTTTAATTCTTTATCTGTGAAGAAGTCGTTGCCACATTCCTGACACTTGTGCGCCTTTATGCCGGTGTGTCGTATTTTATGTCGTTGCAGGTTACCAGTTTGAGAGAATTTCTTGCCACAAATGTCGCACACAATACCAGTATGTTTCCATTTCTGCGCACGCAAATTCGGATACTTTTTCCCCCGGGCCCGGAGTTTTCAGAGGGGCCCGGACTCGAGATTATACGTATTTATATGAATTAGACATAATTGGAAAGGGCCCGCATTTGCAATTTTCCCCCGGGCCCGGATATGCTCCCTACGGCCCTGGCGATATGCTTAGGACCGTGCTACCAATTTGAAGTAGGAATATTTTTTTATTTACAATTTTAGTTTGGGGAAAGTCATCGGTAGATGACTGTAGTGATCGATATCTCGTAAAGTATGAATCAAACAATCAAAAGTTTATGCTCGTTTTCAACGTGACATTTCACACTAAAAAAATTATTTTACTGTTTTTTATTTGTTCCATTCAGTTGTGAGTTACAGGGTGTCAACAATGGAAGTCAACAAAGAGAAAATTCGGTACATTTTACAGTTTTTCTTTAATAAAGGAGAAAATGCAAGCCAGGCAGCTGAAATTGTGAATGGTGTTTATGGTACCGATACTAAAATAGCTAATTACGTGCAATTTTGATTTCGTTGACTCCATTCAGGCATTTTTCGATGTTAAAAATGCACCTCGCACGGGCTGGCCCGTCCTCGAAAATGTCGATAAAATCACAGAAATAATCGAAGTTAATCGATATGTTAGTAGTTGTAGCATCGCCCAGGGGCTAAAGATCGATCATAAGACAGTTTAAGCCATCGATCATAAGACAGTTTAAGCCATCACAATTGTATGCGCTGTATACTTCAGGTGAACTACTGTTTGCCAAAACGAAAATAATGGAAATTAAATGCAACGTTGGATTCAAGGCGATTTTTTTGTTTTATTCACTACATCCTAGGTGGTTGGTGAATTGAAAGCAGCTATTGTATAATTTTTTTATGAGAAGTGTTATCCTTTTGGGGGTTTGAACCCAAGCACCCCTTTTTGATTGTATATATCGATGGTTTTCGAGAAAAGCGACACAACTCAAAATTAACTCAAATTCGGAGTTTTGCCGTTAAAAGCAAAAATCAACTACAGAGTTTATATATTTTTATCTGGAAAAGCGTCATAAGCGAATCTTGAAGCAATTCTGAGAGATGGCGTTAGTGTCGTTTTGTAAGGTGATCGAATTGGCGCATCAATTATCTAGAAAACTGACCCACCGCAGTATTTTGTATTTTTGAATTATGTCACTTTTCTCGAAAACCATCGATATGCTTATGTATATAAGTACGCAAATAAAGTTCTTTCCCGAAACTATGCATTGATTTGTAAGTATACGTTAAGTAAGTATGATATGTAGATCTTCCCGGACTTTTTGTGTTCAGGGGGTAGCACCGGACTAGTCGTTTGTCTGCTACACGAATCAAGTATTCAATTTATTTCTATATTTATATGGTAGAGCGGATATTTTTCTGCTTACTCTTTCTTTGCCTTTCCTATTTTTGACATATTTGTTGTTTCTTCAGCTCAATAAAAGTTGAAGGAGATTGTATCAAAAGTCTCGAAGGTACTCAAAACAGAAAGTACGTATTTTTTCCTGCACATTATGTTCGATTAATGGCAGAATAGTTGACATATTGGTATGCATATTTTATGGTCAGTTAAACGAATTATTTGCCTTCTAACAGGTACTAAGTGTACATAAACGCACATAAAACAGAGGAAACGACTCCTAAGTGAGTATAAGGTGAAAAACAAAAAGAAGCCCTTTGAATTTCCAGGAAAATGTCAGTTGAACTGAATTTTCAGAATTAGAGCTTGGACTGATCAAGTAAATGAATCAAACCCGTACGAAAGTTGCCAAATTATAGCTTTTGTAAGGACACATTGAAGCACCGTTAAAGATTTTAGATTAAGATTTTATATAAAAAAATTTGTAATAGCTTTTTTTTTAATTATTTTCAATATATTTTCAAAAATAAACATGACTTGTGTAAAAAGCATCTCATAAAAATCATCCGCCGTTCGTAGACAGCATAAAACTGTAGGTCCTTCTATTTGTAGAAAAACATCAATATGCAAAAGAATAAATAGGGTGTAAATATGTATGTATATGAAAACAATACCATTAACAATGAAAACAATAACATTAACAACAACAAAAACAAACAATCAAGAAGAAGCTTAGGATTGAAGAGCTAAGGCAAACCCCTACAATCAAAAGGGGTTTAAAAACTCATACCTCTCCCCAGGGATGAATGGAGAATGCTCACGGGCATTCCCATAGGCCACTGCAGACTCCAATGTATCTTCGTTAAAGCGCGGAGATGGTTGAGACATCTCGCCCAACTGCAGTCAGAGATACGCTCAATACAACACAGTTATCCTGAGTTTAATAAGGGAACTAGGTCTGGATGAGGTACTGTGATAAGGTGGAAGCGCGAGCTTCGAAGTAATCTAATAAAAAGAACCTTTTGCTTTGGATTGAATTGTATATTTTTTCTTCTTTACAAAATGTTAAAATTTTTCCCGATATTTATACTTTCTGGGTTGTACCACATTCATAATTATTTTGTGTACCACTACTGCGATCGGTATTTGAATTATTGTAATTCTTTTGCTTTGTTTTATATTTTCTTGATGCAGTGGATAGAAGAAGAAATGCTATAGTTCGCATGTTAAACACAAAATTTTGTGGAAATTAGGAACGCCAAAATAAAAACGCCGTATTAAATTTATGCATTAGTATCAAATGGTATTTAGTTGTTTTGTATTTAAATGGTTACCCTACTCATGCCCAATAAACAGGAGAGGCGTAGGTGACAGTGGTGTTATTCGCAAGTCACGTAAAAGTCAGTTCCCCCAGACTGCCGACAAGATATCATTAAGAGGTAATGTACGAGTATATAAACATGTACAAAATCTAAATTTCAGAACAAGAGCCATTCCTTTTTTGAAAAAAAAAAAAATTAATTAATTAAACTTTTATATATATGGATCACTACTTATATATAAAACCGCTGATAAAGGGACATAGTTTTAGTGTATTGATTCCTGATTGACATTGGAGTGCCGGAGTAAGTGCTAGTGAAACTATGAGTCGAGAGCAGGACAGAAGAGCTGCGATACTAGAGTCACTTCGCACCGGAAAAAGCCCTAAAGAGATAATTGAGTGGTTTGGTTACAAAAAAACGCAAGTTGTTAAACCCTGGATGGACCCCGTGGCTGCTGGAAGAGAATATGTGTTTCAGCAGTACTCCGCACCTGCTCACAAGGCCAAGAAGACTCAGGCCTGGCTCCAGAATAACCTACCCTACCACTGGTCACCAGATTTTTGGCCACCTTCAAACCCAGACTGCAATCCTCTTGATTATTACGTGTGGGGCACAGGACGCTCTGAAGACAACCATCGAGGAAGTGATGACCACATTGGACAAAGAGGACGCTTGTGGGCGCTTTAGGTCCCGGCTGGAGCAGGTAATAGCACGAGATGGAGGTTACATTGAATAATTTTCAACTATGATATGTGTACTCACAATATACAAAGTTAAGTGCAAATAAAATTATTTTTGTATAAATATCCAATAGTTTTGTTTTTAACTTCAACATTCCGGATTTACCTCCACGGCCCTGTAGATCACTAAGGGAGAAATAATTTCGAAAAGCTTAACTTGCTCCAACTAATCGGTACACCCATCAGAGAAATTTGCCGATTGCAAAGGGTCAAAAGGGATGGAGTGAAAAATAAAATTTCGGCAAACGTATCGAATTGGTTCATTCAATACGTAATTTCCTTTACATGGCTTTAAAAAGTGTTTGTACTCGAGAGGGAATATTAAGTTTAACTTCTGTCAAATGAAATGCACTCTAAGCCAAAATGCTTAATCAATTGTATGTCCAGCATTTTTCTGCGACAAGCTAGAGTGGGAGGATTGATTAGCTCTAAGCAACTAGTAGAAAGGAGATCATAAAGCGAATCCGGCACGTCGCAAAGCTTTCTAAACTTATTCGTGCTAAAGAGTAGTCAATATAAAATAAAAGGTATTTCTGTCATCACGTAGGCTCTATATTTGCCTACTAACTTTCTTATTATGCCAACATTTTAAGTTTCCATTGAATAACTTCCTTGAAAACCAAATTTAATAAAGAAAGTAAATTAAATTATTGATGCCTAGGGTTTCTAAAATTTAACAGCAGGTAAATGTATTAGTTTGTAGACCAAATTTGTATTTTGTATTTTTTAAAGTGAATGCAAATATATTTACATATAATATATGTATGTATGTATGCATATGATAATTGCTCACACAGGTGATAACCACAGTACAGCGTAAACCATAGCAAATTAATTTCAAATTTGCATAACAAAAATAAATGAGAAAAGGCTTATTGACATTACTGACTCTATTTCAGATTAAAATCTATACTAATTTAAGCAAACAAACCGCAAAGCAGCGAAATATTTGTGTTTGTTATTTGTTGTACGCGTATTCACTACAAAAAATGTACGGCAGTTAATTGAAAAAATAATGCAAATCAGCGTTTCTGTTAATGGAACACATAAAATGAATAAAAGTCAAAATAACAAAGGCGTGGACATTTAAATATCTATCAAAATGACGAACGGTATTAGAAAAAACACATTTGACGTTTTTGTTAATTCATGTTTCTGGCTAAAATTTATAATATAAATACATACATTATTTAAACACACCGCGAAAAATAAATGACAGCAAATTCTTCGCTTTCGAAATTCGTTGAAAAGCAGTGTATGTACGGTCCGGAGAATACGGCGGATACTGAAGGACCTCCCATTCGAGCTCTTGGAGTGTGGCTTTGACAACTTGTGCAACATGGGGCGTGGCGTTGTCGGGATGGAGTATGGCTTGACCATCTTGATGAGGTATTTTCAATCGAATAGCCTCATTCACGAGGTGGAGCTGGGCAATGTAGAACTCCTTGTTGACCGTGGCATTCTTTTCGAATATTTCCCAGTGCATCATGCCCTCTCAGATCCATCATACACATATCATGATCTTCTTTGTATGAAGATCCGGCCTGACTCTCGGCTTTGGCGTATCTCCTGGAGCCACCCACTCTTTTCAAGCTGACTTTCTTTGTTTTTTTGTTGGCGTCGTGAGGCACCCAGACCCCCAATTTTTCGGTAAGTCCCATTGAATGAAAGTGATTGAGAAGCGTTTTATGATCGCAGTTCATTTTTTTCGCCCATTCACGACTGGTTTGGCGACCGTTCTCCTTTAAAAGTGATTTCAGACGTTCTTCATTGTATTCAGAAGGTCTTCCGCTGTGGAACGTATCGTTGTCATCAAAGTCACCCTATTTTGAACTTTACAAACTATTTCTCTGCTGTAAACTCACCGATGACACCTTTCCTATACGCGTCGTAAATGTCCCGGCCTGCTTGGCATCTTTTTGACCTCGATGAAAAGCAAAGAAAATCAGGTGTCGAAATTGTTGATTTTTGCTTCCTGGGTATTCCATTTCTAAAACTCAAAACTAAAAAAAATTAAATAACTCAAAAATAGAATTAACAAAGTTTTGTAGAGCAGAGAGAGTTCTATCGAATGAATACTTACCCTTTGCCAAACAGCAAACAAATCGTTGTAAAATAAAAGAAAATATAAAAACATTATGCACTTATTCCGCAATTAATTGGCATGAAAAAAGGTGTTAAAATATCGAAACTCTCAGTGAATATAATTATTGATTTGCTTAAAAGAAGCTCGTAAAATTTACGAGGGGTTGAGAAGTATGACGCCAAAAAAGCAGTTGAATGGGGCAGTCTATACGTTATTCATATCTAAAGAGATGGAAGGAACTTTAGATGTATTTGCTGAAAATAAGGGACGATCTGTTTTTCATTCCACTAAATGTTTAATTGTTCCAATTTGATTTGGTTTTAATTTAATTTCATTAAACAAATTTTATTTTCGTTTTATTAAATATAATTTTCTTAGAACATTGAAATAATTTACATGGCATCAAAAAGTGGATTCATAAGAATCGGTTGAAATTTGTTTCGACACTCACTGCAGGAATGGTTGGCAGTTTTCATTTCAACACAGAAAGAAACCAATTGCCATGTATGGTGCCAATCCTTTTCGGTATTATGGCTAATACTAATCAAATTAAGTACTTTAGAAAATAGATTATAATATATAAGTAATTACCGCTATCATTGATTGTTCAATTTTACTTGAGAGGGTAAGCTTTAATGTTCCTCAAAGAAATCATTGAAATGTTTGCTCGTTCTATGGGGAAAGCTTCAAAACTGAATTTGTAAGTAACGCACTTCGGGAACTTAACGCATTGCCAAATTCACATCAGCTGGATTTTTCTTTATTTAAACCGGATTTTAGTAATTCAACTTTAAATAAAATTGTTTCTATACCTACTATTTTTTTTAGTCTGTAAGGTACATCGTACTGCAGGTTTAATATAAATAAATACATAAATAATAAATCAACTTTGATGAACCAGATGGTCTTAATAAGACGCAGTCTTGGTTTCCCATATTACAAGTGCCACAAAATGTACAAGCTAATAAAGCGAAAATATTGATTTTGTGTGATTTTTCCCATTATTTGAAAAAAAGTTGTAAACCTTTTTAAGCAACCCGTCATTACCCCCTTAAATATTTCGAATTTTGTTTTAACACCCCGTATATATCTCTTGAATTTTGATGGACCACAAAACCGATATTCGGACTTTTCTTGATCTTTAAACTAAATTTATAGTAGGTATATGCAATTTGCCGGCATTTACCACATTTTGCCAAACTTAATTTAAAGTGGATTTATTTGCCCATATGGCACGTATATACAGGGAAATTATTCAAATTATGTTTTCTTTATTTTACACTCCAGGGTAAATTTTTGTTGCATATTATGCATAGATTAGATTAATTCACATTGCACAGCTGCGAGACATATTGACCTTATTTTAATTCGCTTGCATAGCTGGGCGTTTACTGACAATCGAAAAGCCGCATGCATTAATTTTTAATCATCTAACTAATTCGCAAAGTTGAATGAATTCATAATTACGCCCGGCACATCGTTTCGCCTTATCTATGTGGATACATCGCAAAATTATCTGCACTAAGTGAATATGCAAATACCATCGTCCCGATTGCGAGATTTGAACTTGAATATTGTATGAGTTTGATTGATTTTCGATATTTATTCGGTAGCTGGGTTAAACTGTTGAATTTCAATTTTGATGCGAGTATAAAAATACCTGTGAGATTTGTATCTGGCATCACAAACCATATACGCCTCTCGAGTTGAGCATCTAAGACTTGGAATAGCAAAATACGAAAATGCGTACTTTTATTGTGAGTAACATTTGACTTTCCCTAAAATGTTTGCAGCAACCTTTTTTTTACAAATATTAACATTTTTATAGGTGTTAGCTTTGTTTGCTGTGGTGCGTGCTGATGTTGGTGGCTACAACTATGGATCCGGCGTAGGCTCTTTCCCGAGCGCAGGTGGCTCACTTGGTGGACACGGTGGTTCCGTTGGTGGTGATGCCAACTTGGGGGGACCGATTGGTGGCGGTAGTATTGGCAGTTTGGCAGGTCCCCTCAGCGGTGGTGGTATTGGTGACTTTGGCAGTCCGGTCAGCGGACCAGCTGTTGTAGGTCATGGCGCCCACGCTCCCGCTCAACCTGTACTACAGAAGGAATTCTTTACATACACCGCTCCCGAAGCCGACTTCGATGATGGCAAATCTCTTGGTAACTTGGCTTCCGGTTTGAAGAAGAATTTGCGCGTTATCTTCATCAAGGGACCCGAAAACAATGGTCTCTCTGATGCAGCCCTCCAATTAGCTAAGAATTTTGGGGAAGAAAGAACCGCCATCTACGTTTTGCAGAAGCAGAACGATGTCTCTGGCTTGGCTCAACAATTGCAAAACCTCAACAGACAGAGCGCCAACAAACCCGAGGTGCACTTCGTGAAGTACCGTACTCCCGAAGACGCTGAACATGCACAACATGCCATCCAACAACAATACAACGATCTGGGTGGCAACTCCTTGTCCCATGACGGTGGTGTGGCACCAGTCTTGAACTACGCTTCCCAAGCACCAGCTGCTCCTGCCGCGCCTTCGAACCAGTACATCCCACCTGCTGAACCTTCCAAGACCTACATTCCTCCCGCCAGTCAACCACAAGCACCAAACGCTGCTTACTTGCCAATCCTCAAGTTGTAAAGTGAAAACTGGATAAGGTAGCAACAAAATCGAGCTGCAAAGACTATTCGATTTAAGTTAGACAAATTTCATCTTCCCTCATTGTATAATATTAATGATTGAACTACAACTAGTTTGATTTTGCATAGAATACATGCATATGTATGTTTATAGCTAAATAGTTAATAAAAAAATTAATGAAATTTTTACGACATTCGCTTTTTTGTTTCTATGCGTGACTATTCAAGCAGTCTCAGCCCTGACCTTCGTTATCTGACGTTAATAGAGTGCAGAAGATAAATTGTTTAACCGCGAATGGCTGTCCGAGTTTCTCACCATGTGCATGCTTTTCGTTATTTTTATTCGTTCAAAGACTAATTTGCATACAGAAAGTCATTCAAGAGCATACGGGAAGAAGCAACAACGAAAGGTGAACGTCGTAAAATTAATATTTACTTTGCTAACTAAAAAGGCGGAGAAGGCATGGCTCGGCAAAGAAGAGGATGTAAAGTAGAATGCAAAAGTAAGTTGACATTATTTGACCTCATTTACTAGTTTGAGAATGATGCAGCCTGAAAAGGGTTGAAGTACCTGACTATTGGATGTAAATAATGCAGCCATTAATTGGTGGCACACGAAGATTCTATTTTCAAATACCCTACATAACTCTAAAAGACCATAAATCTGTCAAATCCACCATGCCCCTATTGTACTGCGGGCAAAAAGTAAGGTGAATTTATTTGTCAAACTTCGCGGTATTCAAATTTCGCTCTAGTTATTTTTTTCATGAGTTGACAGCACTGTCAATAACATCTGGGCCAACTTTCATGTGAATTTCATTATCAGTAATATAATTACGCTTGTGTTTACCAAACGACCAAGAGTGCATTTTTCGATTTTTACAATGTCTGATTTGATTGAGCAGAGAAGTGCCATCAAATTTTGTTTGCGGAATGAAATTTCGGCTGCGGAAACGTGTAGCATTTTGCAGAAGGCATTTGTTGGATTGACCATGTCGCAGAAAAATGTTTATAAGTGGTACAAAGACTTCAAAGAGGGTCGAGAACGTGTTGATGACTTTGAGCGCTCCGGACGACCATCGACGTCAACAGATGACCAACACGTCAATAAAGTGAAGGAGTTAGTGCTCAAAAATCGTCGGTTGACTGTTAAAGACCTTACTGATATGATCGGAATATCAGAAGGATCTGTGGAAACCATTTTGAAAGACTTTGGGCTTACCAAAAGTCAAATCTCGTTTGGTACCGAAAACTCTCAATTTCTTGGAAAAAAGTCGTCGCGTTGATGTGTGTGAAACAATGCTTTTGAGACTATCAGGACAAGCTCAAATGCATCATTACGGGAGATGAGACGTGGATTTATGCTTACGACCCTGAAACAACCGACCAATCAAACGAATATCGTGCTAAAGGCGAGGCCAGACCGAAAAGAGCACATCAAAGTCGTTCAAAAAAAAAGGTCATGATGACAGTTTTTTTCGATTTCCGTCTCACACTGCACTCGTTCTTCGTGACCATTTCGCCAAAAATTCTACGCATATCGTTCCGTAACCACCGTATTCGCCTGATTTGGCTCTGTGTGACTTCTGGCTATTCCCAAAACTCAAGAGACCACTCCGGGGAACGCGTTTCGAGTCGATTGAGGAGATAAAAACTGAATCGAAGAAGGTGCTGAAGGTGCTATACCGGAAATGGACTATTTGGCATGTTTCGGGAATTGGAAAAATCGTTGGCATAAGTGTATTTCATCGGGAGGGGATTATTTTGAAGGGGATGAAATTGATTTACGGGAATAAATAAAGATTTTTCATTTTACAACCAAATTCACCTTACTTTTTGCCCACAGGTATATCCATAAAGAGCGTTTTAACAGACGAACCTTTTTTGATTGAGCTGAAATATGTACGAGTATATGGTTTCTGCGTACAGAATGGCCTAGAGTGTTTATGTCTTTAGTCACTACGGGTATGTTCGATATGAGTGTCTTATTGTGCAATGAAAATTGGTATAAAAAGTTTTAAATAAATAAAATATTTGGGAAAAGTTTTGCAACTTAGCTTTAGTAGTACCAAATACACATGAAAACACATCTGCGTGCACAATAAACGCAGCGCGGCATAATGTTAAGTCTTAACCATTGGCTTATTTCTTATTTAATTTTCTTATATTATATTTTTATAAAAAGTTTATACTCGTAGTACATCAAAACCAGGATCACCAAAGCTTATACGGAAAATATCAACATAACTAAGAG
Organism: Anastrepha obliqua; assembly: GCF_027943255.1. Taxonomy (NCBI): domain Eukaryota; kingdom Metazoa; phylum Arthropoda; class Insecta; order Diptera; family Tephritidae; genus Anastrepha; species Anastrepha obliqua. The sequence goes on from NC_072892.1 coordinate 81,273,032, forward strand.
GACCAATAGGGGAACTCCACAGGGAGGGATATTATCTCCAGTTTTTTGGTTGTGTATGAGAAGTGAAATCTTGATTAAAGTCTATAGAGGTGGGGTAAAAGTGGTGGCGTCCACCGTAGCCGAATGGCTTGATGCATGACTACCATTCGGAGTACGTTGGTTCGAATCTCAGTGAAACACCAAAATGTAGAAAAAGTTTTTTTTCGCCCCTCGGCGAGAATGGCAAACCTCCGAGTGTATTTCTACTATGAAAAAACTCCTCATAAAAAATCTCTGCTATTCTAAGTCGGCTTTAAACTATGAGTTCCTCCATTTATGTAAAAATATCAAGACGCACACCATAAGTTGAAGGAAAAGCTCGTTCAAACAAACAAAAAGGGTGTACGCGCCAATTATATAAGTGATGGCGTATGCTGATGATATCGTGGTAATGGCATCAGGACTGTGTCCTAACACGATCATTTGGATCATTCAAAGGGCACTAGGTCAGCTCAACTGATAGATCACAGGCTGTGGCTTAAGTTTAAACCCACGTAAAACAGAGTTCATGGTTTTTGCCACTAGATACAAGGTACACAATTTTACCCTAGTACTTATAGATTGACAAACTCTCTCAAATTCACTCAGCGCGAAACTGAACGTTAAAGAACGGCCAACAACAAAACCCAAAACAAAACTTAAGATTTTAAAATTTCACTACCTTTTTCACAATTTTTAGAAAAACTGCTCTGCTTTTATATTTTTTTTTACGATCTTGGTATTTTATGCAGCTTATTAAATCTTAATATAACAATGTGCAAGTTTAAGGTTGCTGAAAAATCTCGTTTATTTTTATCATTTTTTTCCTTGAGGCATTTGCGCATTTTTTTACTGGTGGTATTATTCATTTTCCTCATATAAAAAATATGCAGCATCCGTTATATGGAAGCAAAGGCATAACAACGTCAACAAAAAAAAATTATCAAAAAAACAACTCGAATTCCGTAGTGGAATTCACTAACACTAACACTCTGAATGATATTCGCATTCCTATCTTTCCTTAACCACAATTTTACCATTTTGATATTCGGTTGCCCATTTCATAGCAAAAATCGGTAAGACAAAATCAGCTGTTTTGATTAACAAGTCGATTAACGTAGGTACATAAATTAGACGGCTACAATTTTCGTGCCATTAACTCAAAGAAGAAAATAAGAATTAATGGTTTTAATTAAAACGATGAAATTACGTTTATTAAACAGTCACCGGGCGGATATGACTTTTGAATATTTGGTTTATTTTGGTTCGACTGCAGGGGAGCTTAAGAAAATATTTGGACTAACGCAAAATTGGCTGAAAACCTAATTTCTTGGCAGTCAACTTAGAGGTTCTAGAATTTCGACTGAAAGTTCTAAATTCGGCCCTTATATTACTAGGTTCTAGCTGCATTGCAATTTTTTGCTACTGGATTTTATCAACGATCTGTAAGTTAGTGATGGGGAATTTCCTTGAGTCGTTCGTTAGCCGTAGCATACATCGTGTTACCGATGTAATCAACCTATCTATGTTTTGCGCAAATTTGAGTTTTCTTATGTCCCTAGTGGAACGGCATGTGGCAAAAGAAATTTTGGCTTGAGCAGGTTAACCGTTTATGGGAGGCTATCACTTTTACACATATGACGATTTTGGCTCTAAATGTCATGAGGATACGTATGTCAACCACCGTGGTTACCATTCACTGAATGTATAATTCACTTTGCCTAAATATAATTGAAGAACACATTCAAGGTTGAATTCAACTGCTTGGCTAATATGCATATTTTAGTCGAGAGAGATGTCACTCTCTGTTAATTTGAATAAATGCAAGAGGACAGCTGCTCAGTCTTAGTTAGCATAAGTTTGTGAATGGTACAATTGTTAGTGCAAACGGTAAATATTGTAGAGAGAAATACAAGTTGTCGAATCGATTTAAGTTAGTGAATTGCACTACTGCGCTTCCTTAAACTGGCTAATATTAAACGAAAACTGAATGGGGTACAAAACTGCATACCAAATAATTTTCTAAAAATTCTGCTTAATTAGTCTAAATTTTGATAGACATTTAATGATATTTTGAAATTTTGTACAAAGCTTGAGACTTTGAGTTATATGATATTTTTTGTAGTTCAAATATATTAAACAAATAAAAAATAAAATAAACAGGTAGTCATTATAGTGAACTCTTATGCTCGTACGTTAAGTGGCGCCGATGTTCTAAGGTTGAATAAAGCAATGGTCACAAATTAATTTTGTCTCGCACAGTCGTTAAAGTGGAAAACGCACTTAACTGGAGTAGGTTTATTCTTATAGTTCTTTTTAGGTGGACACCGAGTAACTGAAAAGTTCAGATAACTGAAAATCAAAATATGTATTTAAATAATTTCAACTCTGTCCAACAAAAACAATCCGTTACGTTGTTTGATAACCATTGTGACACTGAGGGAAACTGCACGATCGATGAACTAGCGAGACTTCACTCCTAGTTGGCTGATGAGTACATAGACAATAATATAATATTTTTACAGACTTGCAAGCTACTTATTTTTGAGGAAGTTGTAAGAGCAGCGAGTTAAAGATGGCGTAAGAAACCCACTTGAAAAATCGCCCGACAATTGTAGTCGCCTCTCAATGCTAAATGCACAGAATCTCTGCTAAGCCAAAATAAACACAGTCTTAACACACTAATTTACATTATAACGGGGCATTGCCTAATAGGCAGACATGCTCAGGGGATGGACGTCACTGATATGACTGGCATTACTCCTGCAGAAGCTGTCTAGATGAAAAAGAGGAATGGAAAATCTGGAACCTCCTGTGCCATTGCCCTGCTCTATCCAGACGAAGATTTACCATTTTAGGTAGACAATGGGATACAAGTCTGAGTGTCTCCGATAATAACCAACAGCTTCATCCTAACCTAACCTAATAGAAACAATGCAAGTTGACATTAACCTTTTTAAATTCTAATACTCGTAACACAAAACAGTTGCATTAAATTTGTACTATGCGACCCGCGAAAAAATGATAGCGCATCACAAATGTTGACTGTTCATTATTTTTTTATTGTCTATCAAAATTAAGCTGTAACTAACTAGCATTCAAAAAATAAAGAATAAAAATAGTCAAGACTGGTAAAAATGTTGATGCGCTCACACTAATTAGTATAATGCCGAAGCACACTTTTTCGCTTTAACAACATCTACGAAGTTTTTAGCCTCATACAACAATCTCATCTAACCCTTCAGGGAAAATCACTAGCACAATAGTGGCGCGCTTTTGTGAATTAGAACAAAGACTGTTTTGCACTTAATTGCACCCTCCATCCCTTTTCCGATTGTTCTGAACTAAATATTTAGTTTAAATTCGCAATATGATACCTCCTACGATCTGTAGGTTACATATAGTTCATATGCTGCAAAAGTATAACAATCTGACAAGCCAAAATATCGAGAAAAGCGGCTTGAGGTTTTTCAATTCACCATGCCTCCCTAAACAAAAGTAAAGACACATTTTCATTTAATGAGTCATGCATTTTTTCCGCAGTTTAATTTGACAACAAATGTGACATAACAATTTACCTTTTTTAATATGTAAAAACCACAATCCTTCATAAGAGGTCGAATGTTTGCATATACATACATACATACATATATGTTAGTATGTATACATAATGCCAAATAGCTATATGGCACACTGAACAAAAAATTTTGTTTTTGTAATAAAATAATAAGAGGTTAAATCGTTTTACCTTCCGGCATTTCGGCATAAGAAAAGAGAACAAAAACTTAAAGGATTTATTTTGGCCTTTTATTGTAAAAATTGAACAATTTTCAAGGACATAAAAGGAAACAGATATATGGGACAAAACTAATATTAAATCAAATCTTAGGAAAACAATAACAAATAACAACAAAACGAATTTACGAGTGACTGTAAGACACTAAGGTCGAATTTTGCCCATTCCTATTGAATAGTTTTTTACGGCAAGTGTTAAACTTGCTTCTGCCTTTATAAACTTGCTCCCAAGGAATGTTCCAGACGTTCTCCATTAGATTTAGGTCTGCACTAGTCTGCGAAAAACCCATTTGTACGCTTAGCGCTGTGATTGGGCCATTGTTCTGATGAGACGTCCAAAACACACCGTGAAATTCTTCGACAAAATTCAATAAAGCATTATCCAATACCTCTACTTAATTTTTAGCGTTCATCGTGTGAGAAATAAAACAAAATGGTTACTAAAAGCGCCTCAGAAGATTCGGGGGTACAAAGGTGATGCGTTTATGGTAGCTCTTTAATAGCTCTCCAATACTTCTGATACCCATCAGGCGCATCGAAACTACATTTTTTCATCGCTAAAAATGATGGCCTGCTATTCATCATCCCAAAACTTATGAAGTGAAATTTAGAAGTGAACTCGAGTCTAGCTGATTTGTGGTGTGGTGTAAACGTCTGCTTAGCCAGTTTATTATGATATTTTAAATTCGAATCTTCACTCAAAATTTACTGTGTTTTTCTCTTAATCGCATTAAGAGTAAATTCACATTTTATTTGGTTACAGATGATGTTTAATTTTTCCATATTAATAAATTTTTTATAAAATTGTATACCATCCACATTTAATTTAATTCGATTGTCTTTAAACGCTATTTTGCGAACTTAGACTCCCAATTCACTATAGTAAGCTAGAATACTAGATAGCTGCGTTCATTTTGGCATAGTGTAATAAAAAGTTATTTTCCTCGCGTGAAAATTATTTATTTGCTTTTGGGAACTTCTCAACTTACCTTAAGGTACAATTGCCACAATAAGAAATAAAATCTTGTCCCTTATAACAGTTTGCTTCAAAAACTCAAATTTCAAGCAAATGCAACGGAACTTGAAGCAAGTGGCAAAATAATTTAAAACTATTGCTGGTTCTTGCACACATTTAAATACATTATAAAGTAACTCAAGGAAAATATTACACAGCTATTTTAGAAGAAAAATTATGAAGTAGGTTTGTTCCATATCGCTATTTCGTTTAGTGTAGATACTGGCTAGTATGAATAACTATTGAGAGTTGTGATTGCTGGCAACATTTGTATGTACGTAAATAGCGAAGTTTATCGCAAATGTGGAAATCGTAGTATTTCTACCCAGATTTTTTTTTGTGTTTTTTAATATAAAGGTTTTCCCTGCAGAATAGGCGCTCACATGTGTACATACATACATATTTATACACCAAATAGACGTACAAACAAATATTCATTGGATTAAAAAGTTATACTGTCAAACTTAGGTGCCCAGGATTAATACATATGCCAGTTTGTTGTCGTTCGTCAACTGATAACTTTTTGGGGTGTTTATTTATAAACAACATTACTATTCACAACTAATCCACTTATGCCTGCAGTTGTTATTGTCACATAACACACCGGACGATTAAAGGTGGGTGTGTGAAAAGCTATTAATTTATAAAAGTGTCAATTAATGGCAGTAGTTTCGAACTGCAAATCGAGGTGTGTGTGATCTAGACACGGCGAAAATTTGTGAATTTACGAGCGGCTATAAATTAGCATTTTGATGTGTGTACGATTTCCAAACACAAATACATACAAACATATATGTAAATTTATGTTCATATGCAAATGTATATTAGGGATGCCAATACTAGCGGTAATTTGTTGATCCCAGGATTTCGGAATATATTTAAAGTAATGTAATTTAGTTACTTAAATTATGTAAAAATATGTTAAACTTTTGAAATATTCTAAACTTTGCAGACAATTTCAGCTAAATGTATTTCGATCGTATTTAAATATACATACATACTTATGTGTATCTTCAATGCATAAAAGCAAAGGTATTTTTGAAGTAATTATTTATACTCTATATTTACAAATATACAAAAAATTCTCAATTTTACTTTTTTTATTTGTTTTACTCCTCTCGAACACTTTAACTTGGAAACAAATTAATAAGCCATCAAACAGACATCCAGGAATCCCGAGATTCACCATATTTGCATATATTCGGGACTTATATAATTGCTTATAAATGCAGAGATACCGGGAAAGTCCTCCTGGATACTTAAAGGCAGTATCATTGAAGCTATTTAAATGCTTTCGAGATATTCGATTTTAAAGATTATCTTGAAAAATATTTTTTTTTTGCTTGAACGCCCATTTTTTTGAATGTTAGTTTAACGATACGAGTTTGTTTTTGGTTTTAGTTAAAAGGTATGTTCATTAATATTTTATTGTAAAACTATCTAATATTTAATTAATAAAACTCATCAATAAAACTTTAATCAAACCCTCACAGTTAGCAATGGCTGCCTGATAAAGTTTTGAATTTTCGAATTTTACTAAGTGTTTTCTATTACTGAAAAATAAAAATGGCGGGTATTCCTTGTGCGTTCGAATGTGGGCCTAACTTTTAGTCGCTAACAACACAACCCAGTATATGTTATTATGAGTTGAATAATAATAATTTTAAATAAAAAAAAGAAATATTAAAAATTTTAAATAATTTTTCTCAGTATATTAACAGTTTATTACAAAGGGCAAGTATTCCTATTATTTTTGGAACACGATTTCATTCATGTCGCTGGCTCATCTGGGTGCACAGTACAACATCCTGTTAACAAAGTTTTCCAATCTTGGTGATGATTCCTAGCTCTATATTTGCTTTAAGGCTTGAGTCGTTAAATTACTGTTCGCATAACATGGGTATTTTCGGAACCCTACAAAAAAGTGTAGGAGCTCCGAGGTAGTAATTGATAGCGCCGAGATGCTTTATAATAGGACTACCGAACTTGCTACACAAAAGATGGGAACCAAGAAATCAAAGGTCGCCCTAGCTAATGTCTTAAATTTCTCGCTGCCCAAATTTTTAGCATGCTTCTGTAGCACTCACCCTATTTTTTAAAAAGGATGGTCCAATTATACCATCGCTTCAAAATTTACACCAAATGGTCACTCTCTGTGTCTACATTGGCTTCTCGACGGATTTTTTAATCCCCAAATGTGGCAAACTTGCTTGTTAACGTAGCTGCCGAGATGAAAATGCGCTTCGTCAGAAAATATGATTTTTCGAGCAAAATCCTTTTCCATTTCGAGGTACTCTAAGTCGCAAACTGCGGAGCAGTAATAAAGCAGATAATCATGTGCCTCAACTGCACAAACTCTCGTATAGCGGGTGCGGTGTGGGCCTGATTTCGGTCAGAGCTTCTTTGGCCACTGTTTGGGCTACAAAAGATTGACTTTGTAGACAAGTTTGCAATATTTCCCAACGTTGTTCAAGCTTAAGGCGGTACTGGTACTGACTTTCTGTTAAGATTTCTAGCGGGAAAGTATAATTTAATGCAAACCGCTGTATATACAACCCTTATATATGGACATATGTAATTAGCGCTTACATTCTTTGTTGGATGTTGGTCGAGTGTCTTGATATTGCCCCACAAATGGAGTGACCTAACTACAGTTTTATGCCGCCTCCGAATGGTAGATGATTTTTTTATGTGAAGTTTTTTAGTGTCAGAAATACGCTCGGAGCTGACCGCTATTACAAAAACCTTTTTTATGATTTTGATTTTCATACACACAGTGGGTTCTTATTACGTAATAAACACACAATTTTGTATACCCATATGCAGTAGATATTTATCTGTAAGTATATTTATGCGTATTACAGATAAGCCTTAAATAAATAAACCTCTAAAATATCCAGACTAATACACATTCGCACATTTAGAACATGCACATTTAGAACATTTTGTAAAGACAAAGCAACAGAGGCAGCAGCTTGAACGTGTCGGCCCCATTCACCACGTGTAACCAACCGTGATAAAAAGTGGAAGCTGCGTGCACCGAAAGTCAATACACAAAGGAAAGTGCAGCTCAACTGCTTGTTTTTCCTTTGTTTTTATTTTAAAGCGGTCAAAAAGTACTTTACACGTTGCTGCACAATTTATGATTGTGCTACATGTAAGCGCTTCCTGTTGCAATTTTATCGTACACGTTTCGTGCGATGTAGATGCGAGAGGGCTGGTAATTCTTGCTCGATGGCTTGTTTTTGATTTTCGGTTTGCTATTTTAGTCCTTAACAAGTAGTAAGTGCTAAGAGGCAACATAAAGGTCATAAAGGCGCTCACGTATATAATTTGTATGTATGCATTCAAATGACTGATAACCCAATGCACACTTCAATGAACCCAAGAAGGCTGCAGGCATTTGAAACATTAGAGGTATTCTCGTTAAGTTGCATGGATAGCATACATACATACATACAGTACGTTAAATAACTGTAGGCAGGGGAGTTATTGACAGGTTTTGAA